>NC_069500.1:1213822823-1214030323 GCF_027579735.1 Bombina bombina | reverse complement strand
TAGACTCACTCATTGGCTTAATTCAACTATGTATTGCCACTGGCACTGCCAGGATGCTGTGTGTGTGTTAGGAATTGTCCAAAGTAAATAATTAGTTTTATATATATATATATATATATATATATATATATATATGTGTGTGTGTGTGTGTGTGTGTGTGTGTGTATATATATATATATATATATATATATATATATATATATATATATATATATAACTGTGTGTATATAATATATAAGTTTTAGTGTATGTACAAATACAACCTGAACTGTGCCCTTTTGTGTTCATTTAAAACAAATCAACAACCTTTAACATGTAATGATTAATTTATAGTAAGTCCTTGCAAGTAAATTATTCACATTTTAGAATGTCAGGATCATTTAATAAGGTAGTTTAGAGGGTTGGTATTTCCTTAGGACATATTTGGTGTTCATGTCCTTTATGTTAAGATATCATTACCTTTTTTTGTTTATTTTCTGCAATAGTATAATACTGGAACATTTTCAAGAGATCTTCTCATGAAAAAATGACATGCTGTTATTGGTTAGAGCATGTAATGTTTGATTTACCTACCCTAGCCAGAAGCAGAAACCCTTTATTCACTTAACCTCTGTCTGTCAATGTGCAGTGATTACATTACATTATCTGGCAGCTAAGGGGTTAAATTATGTCTGATTCACTAATGTGCTTTCTGTAACAAGTAATACAAATTCTGCTACAGCATTAAATGTTGTCAGTAAGTAAATCAGTACTGCCAGGACCTCCCTAACATTAGTGGTCATTGACAGCGCAGAAAACAAAGCACACAGGTGTAACCTGGACTTACACATGTCCGCAACGTGTCCTGGTGAGTCAGTTGAGCACTTCCAAGCATAAAATGTGTTTTTTTGCACTCCAAGTGGAAGAACCAATTACCTGTGTCTCATCATGATACTAAGACAAAAATGGTCATCCAGAGACAGAGTAAATATTTATTGTTAGTATTAAATCTATATTCACGATGCCCAACCCATGATTCTTCTATGAGATCAGACATGGATCTACTTTTTTTTTTTGTGACTGTTGCAATGTAATTTCAAGCATGTGTGAGAAATATCAGGGAATATAAATAGGATTAGGCAGTATGCACCAAAGTATGTATTTTTCTTTTATTTAATTACTTTCATGCAAAAATACCAATTTTTAAAAATTGGTATTTTTGCATGAAAGTGATTAAATAAAAAAAAAATACATACTTTGGCGCCTATTTATATTCCCTGATATTTCTCACACATGTTTGAAATTACATTGCAACAGTCACACAAAAAAAAGTAGATCCATGATGATCTCATAGAATCATGGGCATCGTGATCGTGAATATAGATTTAATACTATAACAATAAATATATACTCTGTCTCTGGATGAGCATTTTTGTCTTAGTATCATGAGACAGGTAATTGGTTTAGGATTTAGAATTGCCACTGTGGTTAAGGTTAATAGAGCCCAGGGACAGCAATAATATACCAGATTTGTTGACCAAAAATTTAGTCAAACATATTTTAATGGGCCTGGATTTCTAGATCTCATAATCAGAGCAAGCATTTTGTTTTCTGGCAAGAGTTTCTGTTACAATCCTTTAGACGAAAATCAGATGTTTACTAAGTTGACCAGTTTTCCAAGACACCATTTAAAGGGACATGAAACCCATATGTTTTCTTTCATGATTTAGAAAGAGCATGCCATTTTAAATAACTTTCCAATTTACATCTAATATCTGGTTTTCTTCATTCTTTTGATATCCTTTGTTGAAAATCATATCTAAATATGCTCAGTAGCTACTGATTGGTAGCTGCATATAGATACATCATGCGATTGGCTCGCCCATGTGCATTGCTATTTCTTCAACAAAGGATATCTAAAGAATTAAGGCGTATCCGATTCCTAGCCACTGCCTCACCAGCCTCTGAAGTAACCGCACATCACTGGTATACATACCCCTTCAAAACAGAATAGCATTTTAAACCAGAATAACACACATATAGACATCATATCACTCGAAAATACATACGGTTGTTACAACTCTAAACCGGATCAAATTCAGGTTGATAATCCAGAAGTGCTAATATCTTAGTGAAACCGGAAGTAGGGCACTATTACAACCCTGTGTAACTAGAACACCGGTATAGGAAACCGGAAGTGGGGCATACTGAAAGTGTAAATATAACTAGAAAATGAATGGGTATTTACTCAAAAATAAAAACATTAAAGAATAGAAAATAGCATAACACTTTAGTCATGTTTGCACATACCATGTACCTAATGAATAATGTGATAGTACAAACTAGAATGTGTACTGAATAATATACATGTAGTGATACAAGTGTATACAATAACACAGTGTGTAAATATATTACAGAGGAAAAAATAAATATATATATATCTGATACTTGATATCAACCGTAGTTTCCTTGAAGCGGTGCTACTAGAATTGTAAAACAGTAATACAAATAAAGCATTGACACTAATAGAGCTAATGCTACACATTATATCAATGTAGTATTAGGTATCCTATAAAGGGTAACTATGCTGAGTGGTGTCTCTTATATTGTTATTCAGCTAAAATGTAGTTGTACACGTATGGCCACCGTGTTTACTGAAAGGGAGCTAAGTTAAATAGTATACCATGCACAAAGGGTCCACCCCAGGGTCTATGAAACCCTGGGGTGAAGCCTGTAGCTAAAATGCACAAATCTGGTGTCAAAAGACATCAAGATACCTGCAATACATCCTGCTATGGTAAATACTACAGCTCACTGGCCCCTATACACATATAGCCGTATTCACATGAGACAACCCAAATCAGGCATAGAGTTTAAACCTTTTGGAGCAATAGTGTCCAATCTCAGAATCCATTCTGCTTCTCTCCTGAGAAGTAACTTATTTCTATTTCCACCTCTTAATGGTTTCGGTATATGATCTATCAAAATCACCCTTACGGAAGCTACAAGATGTTTGTCCTCCATCCAGTGGCGTGCCACCCGTTGGTCAGAGCATCCTTATCTATGGCCTGTCTCATGGCCATTCTATGGTTTGCCATGCGTTTTCACAGAGTCCCTTGAGTCTTTCCAATGTAATGTTTCCCACATGGACAAAGCAGCATATATACCACATACTCAGTGGTGCATGTGATCGAGTGTAAAATGGTATATTTCGTATTATTATGTGGGTGATTGAATTTCTTGGTGGCAATTAAGCCATTACATGTTGTACAATTTGGGCACCTATAGCAGCCTCTGATATTAGTTGTGGTGGCAGTTTGATATGAACTGACCGGGTCAGTTTTGACCAAAAGATATTGGATGTTGGCATTGCGCTTGTAGCCTACTATGGGGGTGGTTGATTTAGCAAACCCCAATTTAGGATCAGAGTGGAGAATGTTCCAATGCTTTTTTACTATTTGGAAAGATATAACAAGGAGTGCCTAAAATAAGACTAAGATCTAAGAGAATAGATAGTGTTTATATAAAGAATGTTTAATCTAAAACATATATACTAATCAAAATTTGAGCATTGCACGGTCAGACCGTGCAATGCTTAGAGAAATTGCAAAATACCCAAAACTTACATCTCAGACTCTACAGGCCTCAGTTAGCATGTTAAATGTTAAAGTTCATGATAGTAAAATTAGAAAAAGACTGACCAAGTATGGTTTGTAGGGAAGGGTTGCCAGTAGAAAGCCTATTCTCTCTAAAAAGAACATGGCAGTATGGCTTAGGTTTGCAAAGTTGCATCTTAACAAACCACAAGACTTGTGGAACAATGTCCTTTGGACAGATGAGACCAAAGTGGAGATGTTTGGCCATAATGCACAATCAGACTATTGAGTCTATTGCATGTTACATTGGAAGGCAGAGTCCCACATTCATAGGGTTTGTTTAGTATAGGGGTGGAATTGACCTATCATGGAGTGGAATTTAGGAGATTTTAGGTTTCTATTATACAAACAAGGACATAAAGTGTGGAAAGCAGAACAGAAGGACAGATCTCTTATAGGGTCTGATGATCCAAAGCTCTCTGCTCATATGATATGATCTAAATTGATCCAGCAGATCCCTTGTGAAATTCTTAAAAGACAGATTTTGCTTTACTTATCTAAGGGGGCGTTCCCTGCATATCTGTATGTGAAAGGGAGACAAGCCCAGTGCAATATACTCTGCATGGCATGATAGTTCTGCTGAATTTATACTTTGTGCTTTGTATTGTATATTACTTTACACTTACACTTCCGAGTTAAGTTTTATTACATTTAAACTTTGCACGTTCTATTTTGTATTTTATTTTATATATATAGTAGTTTATTTAGGATTTTGATTTCACAAATTGTGATTATGCTTTCAGAGTTTCTGTGTAACTTTAACCAACAGAATTTGCAAAACCACTGCTGGATCTAAATCTAAATGTATAAAATATAAAAGAGGACCCAATCTGAAGTGTAAAGTAATATAAAATACAATGCACAAAGTATAAGTGTAACAAAACTCTTATACCATGCAGTGCTAAATTGCACTGGGCTTGCTTCTTCTTCAGATACAAAAATAAGAGAGCCCTTTTCTTTGAGTTTTCAGTGAGTTGTACTACTGTTTATCTCCAAGCAGAGGAATTTTTGATCATCAGACCCAAAATGAGACAGTTAGGAGCTCTGAATTTAAATGCAATAATTCTATTTTCTATATATTGTTGTTATATGTACAGTATTTACACTTGTTTTACAATTTGCGTGTATACTATTTTAACTATTGCATGGTAGCTTAAAGACATATTGTTTATGAATGCTTAATATATAGCTGGCGAGATGATCTAAAGCTCTGTGCTCCAGTGGGATCTTGTGATGAGAGCAGGATGTGATGTCACTAGTATGTGGGCGGGGCTTAGGTCCGGTGTCTGTGTCGCAGTTAGTTTTAGTACAATCAACCTGACTAGATGTGTATTGTTATGCTCTGCAATAAAATAGAGTTGTACCATCATTGCTGTGTCCTGCATATGTCCTGCATCTCATGACATGGTGTCAGAAGTTCTGGACTGCGCTTCTGTTCCTGATCGATTGCAATGTCAAAGTTTACCCCACCTGAGCCTTTTGACTTTTCTCAGCCTGCAGCTTGGCCCACATGGCGTCAGCGGTTTCAGCGCTTCAGGATTGCATCCAAACTGAACAAGGAGAGTGGTGAAGTACAAGTTAATTCTCTTTTATACTCCATGGGGAAAGATGTAGAGCCAGTGTTCAATGCTTTTACTTTCCAAGAAGGGGAAGAAGTTGACTTTGATATAGTTATGGATAAACTCAGTGCCCACTTTGTGCCTAAAAGAAATGTGATTCATGAGAGAGCTTGTTTTCACAAACGTAATCAGCGTGTGGGAGAATCTGTGGAGTCATTTGTGCGCAGCCTGTATGAATTAGCTGAATTCTGTGAGTTTGGTGTTGCTAAAGAAGAGCAAATCAGAGACAGAATAGTTATTGGAATTGCAGATGCTGAAGTCTCCCTGAAGCTGCAGTTAGAGCCTGATTTAACGTTAGACGGGGCTATTAGGATGGCCCGCCAGAGTGAACTGGTGAAAAAGCAAAGTGCTGATCTGAGGTCTGAGAGTATTGTGGATGAAGTGCAACAGTCTAGGAAAATTACTAGTGAAAGGCACAATGTGAGCGGTAGATCTAAAGTACTGGAAAGGCCTAGTGGAAAGGCCTAGTGGATGGGCGCAACATGGCCGATGCACACGGTGCTACCGGGCTCATGATCAGAGTGCTATATGTCCGGCCAGAGATAAAAGATGCAGAAAATGTAACAGAATAGGCCATTTTGAAGTGGTGTGTAAAACTGAATACATTAAGGAGATGCAGGTGGACAGTGACCAGGAGGGTCAAGAAGTGTCTTTTGTGGGGTCTGTTGTGGAACGGACAAGCTCAGAGGAAGATTGGAAAGTTACTTTTACTGTAATGGGTGCCAAAGTTGATTTTAAGATTGACACAGGAGCTGATATCACTGTAATGTCTTTTGCTGAATTTATGAAACTGCCTCGACAGCCCCAGCTGGCGAAGGTTACTACAAATGTCCATAGTCCTGGTGGCCGCATTGATTGTGTGGGGAAATTTCTTGCCAGCTGTGAGTACAAACAAAGGAAGTTCACCATGTGGGTGCATGTGATCCGAGGTCAGTGTGTTAACAGTTTATTGAGCAGAAAAGCAGCTTGTGACTTGGGCCTCGTGGCCAGAGTGAATGAGATCTCTGAAGATATGTTTGGCGAGTTGGGCCTACTGAACTGCAAACCTGTCCGTATAGCACTTAAAAGTGACGCAGTCCCATACAGTATTTCTACTCCTCGTAGAATTCCGTTCCCGCTCATGCCTCAAGTGGAGAAAGAGCTCATGCGCATGAAGTCTATGGGGGTTATTGAAGAGGTTGTTGAAGCAACTGATTGGTGTGCCCCTATTGTTCCAGTTGCAAAGAAAAACGGAAAGGTGCGCATCTGTGTGGACCTGAAAAGGTTGAATGAGGCAGTGAAGAGGGAGAGATTTGTGCTGCCGACATTGGAAGATATAGCCCCGAAGCTGGCTGGGGCGAAGTTCTTTTCCACATTAGATGCTTCTAGCGGCTTTTGGCAGATCCCCCTGGATCCAAAGTGCCGCAGACTGACTACCTTTATCACACCGGTAGGTCGGTTCTGCTTCTGCAGACTCCCCTTTGGGATATCCTCCGCTCCTGAAATCTTTCAAAGGGAAATGAGTTCTCTCCTGAGTGGCCACGCGGGCACAGCGGTCGTCATGGACGACATTCTAGTGTATGGGTCTACAGTGGAGGAGCATGATCAGCGTTTGAGTTGTGTGTTGCAGGCTATCAAAGAGTTTGGGCTGAAGCTGAATAAAGAAAAATGTCATTTTAGGAAAACTGAATTATGCTACTTTGGGCATATCATCAACGGGGATGGCATCAAGCCGGACCCCGAGAAAATTCGGGCTATTGAACAGATGAAAAGCCCTTCTGATGTACATGAGCTGAGACAGATATTGGGCCTTGTAAATTACGTGGGCAAGTTTCTTCCAGATTTATCTACAGTTTTACACCCTATCACAGAGTTGCTTAAGAAAGATGTTGCCTGGGTCTGGGGACCCTCACAAGAAAAAGCGTTCCTGCATGCCAAGTCCCTGCTGGGGTCTGCCCCAGTGCTGGGGTTCTACGACCCTTCAAAAAAGACTGTGGTTAGTGCTGATGCAAGCAGTTATGGGTTGGGGGCTGCACTCCTGCAGCTGAATGACAACAAACTACAGCCCATCGCCTACTGTTCCCGCACACTGACGGCTGCGGAGTCAAAATACGCTCAAATTGAGAAAGAGTGCCTGGCTGCAGTTTGGGCCTGTGAGCGCTTTCAGCGTTATCTAGTGGGTTTGGAGAAATTTAGTCTGGAAACTGACCACAAACCGCTAGTCCCTCTAATCAATTCTTATGACATTGACAAAACACCCTTGAGATGCCAGAGACTTTTAATGAGACTGCTCAGGTTCAATGTTCAGGCAGTGCATGTGCCGGGGAAACAACTGGTTGTGGCAGATACACTATCCAGGCTCCCGCTGGCTGCTGCTGAAGAATCCTCCACGGAATCGGATGTGAAGGTGTATGTTGATTCAGTTCTGGCCTCTAAGTCCATTTCTTTAAGGAAACTGGAAGAGATAAAGAAAAAGACATATTTGGACACAGATCTGCAAGAAGTTATAAGGTACATAAGAGAAGGCTGGCCCGAGAGTCGGGCAGCCTGGATGTCTTTAAGTGCTTACCAGCCAGAGAGGTCGCAGCTCACGGAGCTGGAGGGGTTGGTGCTTTTCCAAGACCGCATTGTGATTCCTGGCAGCATGAGGAAAGAGATGTTAAACAGGATTCACAATGGCCACTTAGGCATTACAAAGTGCAGAGAAAGGGCAGCTACAGCTGTGTGGTGGCCTGGGATCAGCTCCAACATTGCAAATCACGTGTCTAAATGTGCCTTTTGCCGGGAACGCCGGCCTACTCAGAGAAGGGAGCCCTTAATGTCTACTCCGCTGCCTGCGAGGCCGTGGCAGAAAATAGCTGCTGATTTGTGTGATCGACTACTATTCCAGGTATTTGGAAATTGCACCCCTGAATGATATCACAAGTCAGGCCGTTATCATTCGCCTGAAGAGCTTGTTCACCCGCTGGGGCATTCCAATGGAGCTGGTGAGTGATAATGGTATGCAGTTCGCTTCTACAGAGTTCAGTGCTTTCAGCAGGGAATATGATTTTGTACATTCCACGTCAAGTCCACATTATCCGCAGGCCAACGGAATGGCCGAAAGGGCAGTTCAAACAACAAAATTCATTCTAAAGCAATCTGAGCCATACCTAGCCCTCATACAGGGCGACGCCCATTCAAGCCACCGGGTTTAGCCCGGCACAGCTGATGCTAGGACGCCAGATTCGCACCACTTTACCCTCAGTGGGTGTCTTCAAGCCGCCTGACCCTGTTCCTCGGGACGAAGTCCTTAGGAGGGATGAAGAGGCCAAAAAGGGTTATTGTTTCTTCTACGACAGGAGACATTCTGTCAGGCCTTTACAGGAACTGAAAGCGGGCCAAAGTGTCAGAATTAAACTGGATGATGAGAAGAAATGGAAGACGCCTGCTACGGTAGTGGGCCGCTCTCCAGAACCAAGGTCTTACACAGTCCTTACAGAGGGAGGGACGGTTACACGCCGTAACCGAAGACATCTTCAGCCTGTACCTGAGAGTCTGGAACCGGATACCTCAGTACCACCGCCGGTGGGATCCCCTGTTCTAAGAGAGGTGCCTTCCCCTCAGCAAGATCACAGCGGGGATATATCTTTGCCTCCAGCAGACTCTTGTTCACCATCTTCTGTATCAGAGGACAGTTCATGCAAAGTTACATCAAGCGGAAGAGTGGTGAAACTTCCGGCCCGATACAGGGACTGACTTTAGCTAGAACAGTGACCGGAAGTATGGGCAGAATAATCCCATGGTCACTGTGGACTAGGGTAGTCTACCCCGATGTCCAAGTCAGGATGTAATTTATTTGTTCATGTTTTCTAATCTATCTGTTTTTATAATGTTCAAAAACAAAAATGTTGTTGTATACCCTGTTGGTGTACCTTGTTATTTATTATATGCAAATGTATGCTTTGCCTTTGAAAAAGGGGAAGATGTGATGAGAGCAGGATGTGATGTCACTAGTATGTGGGCGGGGCTTAGGTCCGGTGTCTGTGTCGCAGTTAGTTTTAGTACAATCAACCTGACTAGATGTGTATTGTTATGCTCTGCAATAAAATAGAGTTGTACCATCATTGCTGTGTCCTGCATATGTCCTGCATCTCATGACAGATCTTAAGCGTTCTTCTCTAGTGAGATGATCTAAAGCTCTCCGCTCTAGCTAGATGATCTAAAGCTCTCTGCTCTAGCTAGATGATATCAAGCTCTCCGCTCTAGCTAGATGATATCAAGCTCTCCGCTCTAGCTAGATGATATCAAGCTCTCCGCTCTAGCTAGATGATATAAAGCTCTCCCCTCTAGCTAGATTATATAAAGCTCTCCGCTTTAGGGAGATCATGATCTAAAGTTCTGCACTTTAGTGAGATGATCTAAAGCTCTCCACTCTAGCTGGATTATATAAAGCGCTTTGCTTTAGTGAGATGATCTAAAGCGCTCTTCTCTAGTGAGATGATCTAAAGTTCTCCTCTGACGAGATGATCTAAGGCTCTGCGCTCTAGTGAGATGATCTAAAGCAGAGCTTTCCAAACTTTTCATGTAGGTGACACACTTTTTAGACCTACATCATTTTGCGACACAGTAATTCAGTTGTACCAGCAAACAGAAGGTTAAACTAACTTGTTTTAAGAGATACGGACACATACATAAATGATATAATAATGAAATGCATTTACAAGTAACAGTATGTATGTGCAAGAATTAAAAAAAGTTTAATAACACCAATAGCTACTTGATATTTTAATGGGATGTATGAGGTTGATGGGATGAACACAATTTCTGAATATTTGGTGGAATATTAGAAAAAGACTCACATTTCATCATCAAGCATTTCTTAAGCTTCCACTTCCTATCCATATATCAAGAGCAGGAGCAGCAATGCACTACTGGGAGCTAGCTGCAGAAAATAACCCCTCTGACTTCAGCTCAGCGTTTAAGCTGCCGCCCTCAGAGCTCTGTGAGTCCGACTGACTACTGCCCGGGCTACACATGCAGTCAGGAGCCAATGTGCCGCAAATGGGAATAGTTTCAGTTCCTACTGAGCTGCGCCAATAGGTTAAGATGATCTGTGTTCCCCTAGGTATCAATCACGTGTCAACCATGTGATATGCGTAGCAGGCAGGCGGAAAGTCAGAAACCCCAAAAAAAAAAAAATTGTGCTGAAGCAGGGACACACCTACACACTGCTGCCGACACACTAGTGTGTCCCGACACACAGTTTGGAAAGCACTGATCTAAAGCTATCAACTCTGGTGAGATGATATATGAAATCTTGTCATTACTGTAAGATCAGCATGTATCAAAAGTAATAGTATCAGCATTACTGAATTACTGATTACATTTAATCTTAACCAGATACCTTTTGTCATATCCTTATTTTGTTGTGTCATGATAGACATTTTTCAGTGTATGAAATCAGAAAAATAATACCTTGTACAACTAATGGTCTGTTCATAAAAAAAACTTAATGCTGTATCTGAATCATGTATTTAAGGTTCCTTTAAGATTATAATGATTTCATGGCATACAGTAGTAAGTAAACACATATGTTTTTTGTTCAACAACATAATCTTAAAGCAGTTGTATCTCTCTTTTGCTATTTTACAGGTACCTCCAGTGAAACCCTCACGGCAAAAAAGGCCCTTGGCAGCTTCTGGCACAATTGAGTCTATAAATCTGGATGCTGTCCCTCGGTCTATTGCTCGTCTAGATAATAGTGCTGCTAAACATAAACTTTCTGTCAAGCCAAAAAACCAGAGGGTGTCAAAGAAGCATAAAGAATTGTCCATGGTAACTTCCTATGATTTCATAGCAGCTTCAAGTTAATCAAAATATTCACTATTTAAAGAGAGCAAAATGTTTTCTGATGGATTGTTGCAAGCAAACCATATAATAGTATTTTATTATGTATGTTATGGAAGATAAATGGAACAACTATGTCTTATTCTAAGATTAGTAAATTTAGAATATAATCGTTAGGAGTTAATTATATACACTTTTTTTTAATATTGCTGTTGTATACCAAAATATAACTGATATTTATTCGCATTCATAATTAATTGGTAAGGTATCCAAAATGTATTGAAATATTTTATCTTGCCTGCAACATGTTGAGGAGAAAGATTTTTTTTTCCTTTTAGTATTGTTTTGGCCTTGGTACATAACTATAACAACTATAAGTGCATTAAACAAATTTGTAATTTTGGAAACTGATTTTTAATTAGGGTCATTACAGCCAATTAAATGCTGCACCAACAGATTTATGAGATTCTATGGATGCTTAGTTAACCTGTGTCTGTAGCATACTGAGTAATGTGAAAGCTAAACAGTATGGGCTAGATTACAAGTGAGCAGAGGCGGACTGATAAGTCGGGCAACTCGGCCCATGTCCAAGGGCCCGGCATCTTAAAGGGCCCTCCACCCCTGCCTGCATCATGCAGAACTAAGTTTTTTTATATATATTTTTCTGGGGGGGGCTGCCAGTGCGGGAAGGGGGGGGTGGCGGCCGGTGCAGGGGGGGGGGGGCAGGGTGCGGCGTGAAGGGGAGTGGGTGCGCGCAACCCAAAAGGTTATGTGCTCCTTGCAATCAAGAATAAGTGATGCATTAAGTAATAACTGATTGAGAGCATTATTTTATATATGGTATCTTGTTTCTCTGATAAGCTAAGAGCTATTGAGTTATTGACACTTTTCACATCTCAGCACTGCAATGTATTACATCTTACTTCACCACATCTCAGTCAAGCTGATAAGATAGTGTAAAATAAAAGTAGATATTGTAAAAAACAACAACTAGTTCATCATGACCTTGTCTTTCCGACTTTTGCATTTGGTACTATACTCCATATGTAATTTATTGAATTGTGGTATCATCGACTTGGAATACTTGGAAGTCTGCCCCTCACTACTTTCTGCTCCATACTGTAGTGCATATAGGCAGGGGAATATTTTTTTTTCGCATAAGCACTTGTTAATTTACAATATTTATTTCTTATTAAAAATATGTAAGGAAAAAAGGAGGAGGTAGGTAGGTGGAGCAAAGAGGAAGTGGGGGCCCTGCCACACTTTTGCCCGGGGGCCCTGGTTGGTCTCAGTCCGCCCCTGCAAGTGAAGCACAGACGGTTTTGCACAAGCAATATCATATTTTCCCTAACAGTTTTAATTGCGTGATATTACAAGTTGAGCTAAATTTACGCTTCAATCCTTACAGAGTGGATTAACTGTTTTCCGAAATAAAAAAGTGTCACAAAACACATAAAAAATACATTACAAAGTACAGTTACACTCAAAATAGCACCATCTAATAAAAAATATTCAAAAACAATATTGAACAAAAAAGTTATAAGGGCTCAAAGATATGAGATCTCGGGTGTTAGAAAAAAAAAAGCCGCCAAAGTACCATAGAGATACATACAGATACATTGCTAAATATGTATTTGTATGCATATAGATATGTTTAACAATGTATTTATATAATTATATATATAAATATTTATATATAGGTATAAATATGTATTTGTTTAAAAAAATAGCTCATATATGTAGATATACGTAGAAATATTAAATATTCTGTAATTAAACTCCCTTGTTTGCCGTCGGTCGGAGCTCCATTTACTAGCAGCCGTCTATGTTGGCGGTCAGCTCCACCTATGTAGAATTATTTAATTATGAATAAATAGAACATTCCGTTAGTTTAAGAACATTGGAATATTAAATATTTATATTTTCATGTTGAGCTACCACAAAAATGCTATAGTGTTTGCGCAAGAAAGTGGGTGTTAGTTTTTTTTTCTCCATTGAATTCTATGTGGGAATTCTGAAAACTCAATCGCAATTTTTGACTTTAAGGGGACAATTTATTAAATGCCGGGCGGACATGATATGCTGTAGCTAAATACAGACAGTGTACGCTGTTGGCATTTAACATTGCACAAGCAATGTATGCATATAGATATGTTTAACAATGTATTTACTGTAAATATTTCACAATGCTCTATGTATTTTTAAGTAGATATTCCTATATATATATATATATATATATATATATATATATATATATAGCAGTCTCTGGTGAACTCTGCACTCACTTTGTATTACATCCGCCCAGGGTGCATCCAAACAACATTCAGTAATAGCGACAAAAAAGAGCACTCACTGGGTCTATCACTGATATAGCATAAAATGCTTTTTATTTGTACAAATAAAAAGCATTTTATGCTATATCAGTGATAGACCCAGTGAGTGCTCTTTTTAGTCGCTATTACTATATATATATATATATATATATATATATATATATATATATATACATACATATATAAAAATACAAAAAACAAACTGTGTAATAGCGCACAGCGAGATCCAGTCAATAATAACAACAGTAAGATTTACCTGTATTCTCACAGGAACACGGCACCATGGAGAGTGGGTGTGGAGGTAGTCAGAGGAGAAGCAAAGTAGGTGCAATCAAAGCCCGGTCTGTTAACCATGACCAAATCAAGTAATATAGATCCAAAAAACAAGAGCGCACCGTAGCTAAAGAAACTACTCCTCAAAAAGTAAAAGCACACATTTATTATTATAGAGTTAAAAGCATAACAGCACCCTGGTGACCAAGTGCTCATGCGCACGAAACATGTCTGCGTGAGGTCTTGACCGCTTTAACACTGTCAGCTAGATTTAGAGTTTGGCGGTAGCCGTCAAAACCAGCGTTAGAGGCTCCTAACGCTGGTTTTGGGCTACCACTGGTATTTAGAGTCAGTCAGGAAAGGGTCTAACGCTCACTTTGCAGCCGCGACTTTTCCATACCGCAGATCCCCCTACGCCATTTGCGTATCCTATCTTTTCAATGGGATCTTTCTAACGCTGGTATTTAGAGTCTTGGCTGAAGTGAGCGTTACAAATCTAACGACAAAACTCCAGCCGCAGAAAAAAAACAGGAGTTAAGAGCTTTCTGGGCTAATGCCGGTTCATAAAGCTCTTCACTACTGTGCTCTAAAGTACACTAACACCCATAAACTACCTATGTACCCCTAAACCGAGGTCCCCCCACATCGCCGCCACTCTATTCAATTTTTTTAACCCCTAATCTGCCGACCGCACACCGCCGCCAACTACGTTATACTTATGTACCCCTAATCTGCTGCCCCTAACACCGCCGACCCCTATATTATATTTATTAACCCCTAATCTGCCCCCCTCAACGTCGCCGACACCTACCTACACTTATTAACCCCTAATCTGCCGACCGGACCGCGCCGCTACTATAATAAAGTTATTAACCCCTAATCCGCCTCACTCCCGCCTCAATAACTCTATAATAAATAGTATTAACCCCTAATCTGCCCTCCCTAACCTCACCGACACCTAACTTCAAGTATTAACCCCTAATCTGCCGACCGGATCTCGCCGCTACTATAATAAATGTACTAACCCCTAAAGCTAAGTCTAACCCTAACACTAACACCCCCCTAAGTTAAATATAATTTAAATCTAACGAAATAAATTAACTCTTATTAAATAAATTATTCCTATTTAAAGCTAAATACTTACCTGTAAAATAAACCCTAATATAGCTACAATATAAATTATAATTATATTGTAGCTATTTTAGGATTAATATTTATTTTACAGGCAACTTTGTTCCGATGAGCCAATAGAATACGAGCACAATCTGATTGGCTGATCGGATCAGCCAATCGGATTGAACTTGAATCTGATTGGCTGATTCCATCAGCCAATCAGAATTTTCCTACCTTAATTCCGATTGGCTGATAGAATCCCTTCGAATCGGAATTCGAGGGACCCCATCTTGGATGACGTCCCTTAAAGGAACCGTCATTCGTCGGGAAGTCGTCGGTGAAGATGGATGTTCCGCGTCGGCGGGATGAACTACATGGATCCGGAAGAAAGAAGATTGAAGATGCTGCTTGATAGAAGACTTCAGTCGGATCATGGACCTCTTCAGCTCCCGCTTGGATGAAGACATCGGAGGCTCTTCTGGATCGATCTGTAAAATAAATCCTAACCTAAGTTACAATTAAACCTAACACTACACTATCAATAAATAAATTAAATAAACTACCTACAATTATCTACAATTAAACTTAACACTACACTATCAATAAATTAATTAAATACAATACCTACAAATAAATACAATTAAATAAACTAACTAAAGTACAAAGAATAAAAAAGAACTAAGTTACAAAAAATAAAAAAATATTTACAAACATTAGAAAAATATTACAACAATTTTAAACTAATTACACCTACTCTAAGCCCCCTAATAAAATAACAAAAGACCGCCAAAATAAAAAAATGCCCTACCCTATTCTAAAATTAAAATAGAAAAGCTCTTTTACCTTACCAGCCCTGAAAAGGGCCCTTTGAGGGGCATGCCCCAAAGAATTCAGCTCTTTTGCCTGTAAAAAAAAACATACAATACCCCCCCCAACATTACAACCCACCACCCACATACCCCTAATCTAACCCAAACCCCCCTTAAATAAACCTAACACTAAGCCCCTGAAGATCTCCCTACCTTGTCTTCACCACACCGGGTTCACCGATCGGTCCTGAGGAGCCTCCGAAGTCTTCATCCAAGCCCAAGCAGGGGGCTGAAGATGTCCATGATCCGGCTGAAGTCTTGATCCAAGCGGGAGCTGAAGAGGTCCATGATCGGGCTGAAGTCTTCTATCAACCGGCATCTTCAATCTTCTTTCTTCCGGATCCATGGTCATCCCGCCGACGCGGAACATCCATCTTCACTGACGACTTCCCGACGAATGACGGTTCCTTTAAGGGACGTCATCCAAGATGGCGTCCCTCGAATTCCAATTGGCTGATAGGATTCTATCAGCCAATCGGAATTAAGGTAGGAAAATTCTGATTGGCTGATGGAATCAACCAATCAGATTCAAGTTCAATCCGATTGGCTGTTCTGATCAGCTAATAGAATGCGAGCTCAATCTGATTGGCTGATCGGATCAGCCAATCGTATTGAACTTGAATCTGATTGGCTGATTCCATCAGCCAATCAGAATTTTCCTACCTTAATTCTGATTGGCTGATAGAATCCTATCAGCCAATCGGAATTCGAGGGACGCCATCTTGGATGATGTCCCTTAAAGGAACCGTCATTCGTCGGGAAGTCGTCGGTGAAGATGGATGTTCCGCGTCGGCGGGATGACCATGGATCTGGAAGAAAGAAGATTGAAGATGCCGCTTGATAGAAGACTTCAGCCCGATCATCCCGCTTGGATGAAGACTTCAGTCGGATCATGGACATCTTCAGCCCCCCGCTTGGGCTTGGATCAAGACATCGGAAGCTCTTCTGGATCGATCGGTGAACCCGGCGTGGTGAAGACAAGGTAGGGAGATCTTCAGGGGCTTAGTGTTAGGTTTATTTAAGGGGGGTTTGGGTTAGATTAGGGGTATGTGGGTGGTGGGTTGTAATGTTGGGGGGGGTATTGTATGTTTTTTTTTACAGGCAAAAGAGCTGAATTCTTTGGGGCATGCCCCGCAAAGGGCCCTTTTCAGGGCTGGTAAGGTAAAAGAGGTTTTCTATTTTAATTTTAGAATAGGGTAGGGCATTTTTTTATTTTGGGGGTCTTTGTTATTTTATTAGGGGGCTTAGAGTAGGTGTAATTAGTTTAAAATTGTTGTAATATTTTTCTAATGTGTGTAAATATTTTTAAATTTTTTGTAACTTAGTTCTTTTTTATTTTTTGTACTTTAGTTAGTCTATTTAATTGTATTTATTTGTAGGTATTGTATTTAATTAATTTATTGATAGTGTAGTGTTAGGTTTAATTGTAGATAATTGTAGGTATTTTATTTAAGTAATTTATTGATAGTGTAGTGTTAGGTTTAATTGTAACTTAGGTTAGCATTTATTTTACAGGTAATTTTGTAATTATTTTAACTAGGTAGCTATTAAATAGTTATTAACTATTTAATAGCTATTGTACCTGGTTAAAATAATTACAAAGTTGCCTGTAAAATAAATATTAATCCTAAAATAGCTACAATATAATTATAATTTATATTATAGCTATATTAGGGTTTATTTTACAGGTAAGTATTTAGCTTTAAATAGGAATAATTTATTTAATAAGAGTTAATTTATTTCATTAGATTTAAAACATAATTTATGCTTACCTGATAAATTTATTTCTCTTGTAGTGTATCCAGTCCATGGATCATCCATTACTTGTGGGATATTCTCCTTCCCAACAGGAAGTTGTAAGAGGATCACCCACAGCAGAGCTGCTATATAGCTCCTCCCCTCACTGCCATATCCAGTCATTCGACCGAAACAAGATGAGAAAGGAGAAACCATAGGGTGCAGTGGTGACTGTAGTTTAATTAAAATTTAGACCTGCCTTAAAAGGACAGGGCGGGCCGTGGACTGGATACACTACAAGAGAAATAAATTTATCAGGTAAGCATAAATTATGTTTTCTCTTGTTAAGTGTATCCAGTCCACAGATCATCCATTACTTGTGGGATACCAATACCAAAGCTGAAGTACACGGATGATGGGAGGGAGAAGGCAGGAACTTAAACGGAAGGAACCACTTCCTGTAGAACCTTTCTCCCAAAAACAGCCTCCGAAGAAGCAAAAGTATCAAATTTGTAAAATTTTGAAAAGATGTGAAGCGAAGACCAAGTCGCAGCCTTGCAAATCTGTTCAACAGAGGCCTCATTTTTAAAGGCCCAGGTGGAAGCCACAGCTCTAGTAGAATGAGCTGTAATCCTTTCAGGGGGCTGCAGTCCAGCAGTCTCATAGGCTAAGCATATTATACTCCGAAGCCAAAAGGAGAGAGAGGTTGCCGAAGCTTTTTGACCTCTCCTCTGTCCAGAGTAAACGACAAACAGGGCAGATGTTTGACTAAAATCTTTAGTAGGCTGTAAGTAAAACTTCAAGGCACAGACTACGTCCAGATTATGCAAAAGACGTTCCTTCTTTGAAGAAGGATTAGGACACAATGATGGAACAACAATCTCTTGATTGATATTCCTGTTAGAAACCACCTTAGGTAAAAACCCAGGTTTGGTACGCAGAACTACCTTGTCTGAATGAAAAATCAGATAAGGAGAATTACATTGTAAGGCAGATAACTCAGAGACTCTTCGAGCCAAGGAAATAGCCATCAAAAACAGAACTTTCCAAGATAAAAGTTTAATATCAATGGAATGAAGGGGTTCAAACGGAACTCCCTGAAGAACTTTAAGAACCAAGTTTAAGCTCCACGGGGAAGCAACAGTTTTAAACACAGGCTTAATCCTAACCAAAGCCTGACAAAATGCCTGGACGTCTGGAACTTCTGCCAGGCGCTTGTGCAAAAGAATAGACAGAGCAGAAATCTGTCCTTTTAAAGAACTAGCTGATAAGCCTTTGTCCAAACCCTCTTGGAGAAAGGACAATATCCTAGGAATCCTAACCTTCCTCCATGAGTAATTCTTGGATTCACACCAATAAAGATATTTACGCCATATCTTATGGTAGATTTTCCTGGTGACAGGCTTCCGTGCCTGTATTAAGGTATCAATGACTGACTCAGAGAAGCCACGCCTTGATAGAATCAAGCGTTCAATCTCCATGCAGTCAATCTCAGAGAAATTAGATTTGGATGATTGAAAGGACCTTGTATTAGAAGGTCCTGCCTCAGAGGCAGAGTCCATGGTGGAAGAGATGACATGTCCACTAGGTCTGCATACCAGGTCCTGCGTGGCCACGCAGGTGCTATCAGAATCACTGATGCTCTCTCCTACTTGATTTTGGCAATCAGTTGAGGGAGCAGAGGAAACGTTGGAAACACATAAGCCAGGTTGAAGAACCAAGGAGCTGCTAGAGCATCTATCAGCGTCGCTCCCGGGTCCCTGGACCTGGATCCGTAACAAGGAAGCTTGGCGTTCTGGCGAGACGCCATGAGATCCAGTTCTGGTTTGCCCCAACGATGGACCAGTTGAGCAAACACCTCCGGATGGAGTTCCCACTCCCCCGGATGAAAAGTCTGACGACTTAGAAAATCCACCTCCCAGTTCTCTACGCCTGGGATGTGGATCGCTGACAGGTGGCAAGAGTGAGACTCTGCCCAGCGAATTATCTTTGAGACTTCTAACATCGCTAGGGAACTCCTGGTTCCCCCTTGATGGTTGATGTAAGCCACAGTCGTGATGTTGTCCGACTGAAATCTGATGAACCTCAGGGTTGCTAACTGAGGCCAAGCTAGAAGAGCATTGAATATTGCTCTTAACTCCAGAATATTTATTGGGAGGAGTTTCTCCTCCTGAGTCCACGATCCCTGAGCCTTCAGGGAGTTCCAGACTGCGCCCCAACCTAGAAGGCTGGCATCTGTTGTTGCAATCGTCAAATCTGGCCTGCGAAAGGTCATACCCTTGGACAGATGGACCCGAGATTGCCACCAGAGAAGAGAATCTCTGGTCTCTTGATCCAGATTTAGTAGAGGGGACAAATCTGAGTAATCCCCATTCCACTGACTTAGCATGCATAATTGCAGCGGTCTGAGATGCAGGCGCGCAAATGGCACTATGTCCATTGCCGCTACCATTAAGCCGATTACTTCCATGCACTGAACCACTGACGGGCGTGGAATGGAATGAAGGACACAGCAAGCATTTAGAAGTTTTGATAACCTGGACTCCGTCAGGTAAATTTTCATCTCTACAGAATCTATAAGAGTCCCTAGGAAGGAGACTCTTGTGAGTGGGGATAGAGAACTCTTTTCCACGTTCACTTTCCACCCATGCGACTTCAGAAATGCCAGAACTATCTCTGTATGAGACTTGGCAATTTGAAAGCTTGACGCCTGTATCAGGATGTCGTCTAGATACAGAGCCACCACTATGCCTCGCGGTCTTAGAACCGCCAGAAGTGAGCCCAGAACCTTTGTAAAAATTCTCGGGGCTGTGGCCAACCCGAAGGGAAGAGCTACAAATTGGTAATGCCTGTCTAGAAAGGCAAACCTTAGGAACCGATGATGATCTTTGTGAATCGGTATGTGAAGGTAGGCATCTTTTAAGTCCACTGTGGTCATGCACTGATCCGCTTGGATCATGGGTAGGATGGTCCGAATAGTTTCCATTTTGAATGATGGAAATCTGAGGAATTTGTTTAAGATCTTTAGATCCAAGATTGGTCTGAAGGTTCCCTCTTTCTTGGGAACCACAAATAGATTTGAATAAAACCCCTGTCCTTGTTCCGTCCGCGGAACTGGATGGATCACTCCCATTACTAGGAGGTCTTGCACACAGCTTAGGAATGCCTCTTTCTTTATCTGGTTTGCTGATAACCTTGAAAGATGAAATCTCCCTTGTGGAGGAGAAGCTTTGAAGTCCAGAAGATATCCTTGAGATATGATCTCCAACGCCCAGGGATCCTGAACATCTCTTGCCCACGCCTGGGCGAAGAGAGAAAGTCTGCCCCCCACTAGATCTGTTTCTGGATAGGGGGCTGTTCCTTCATGCTGTCTTGGGGGCAGCAGCAGGCTTTCTGGCCTGCTTGCCCTTGTTCCAGGACTGGTTAGGTTTCCAGGCCTGTCTGGAATGAGCAACAGTTCCCTCTTGTTTTGAAGTGGAGGAAGTTGATGCTTCTCCTGCCTTGAAATTTCGAAAGGCACGAAAATTAGACTGTTTGGCATTTGACTTGGCCCTGTCCTGAGGAAGGGTATGACCCTTGCCTCCAGTAAAGTCAGCAATAATTTCCTTCAAGCCAGGCCCCGAATAAGGTCTGCCCCTTGAAAGGAATGTTGAGTAACTTAGACTTTGAAGTCACGTCAGCTGACCAGGATTTAAGCCATAGCGCCCTACGCGCATGGATGGTGAATCCGGAATTCTTTGCCGTTAGTTTAGTCAAATGAACAATGGCATCAGAAACAAATGAGTTAGCTAGCTTAAGCGTTCTAAGCTTGTCAATAATTTCATTCAATGAAGCTGTATGGATGGCCTCTTCCAGGGCCTCAAACCAGAATGCAGCCACAGCAGTGACAGGCGCAATGCATGCAAGGGGCTGTAAAATAAAACCTTGTTGAATAAACATTTTCTTAAGGTAACCCTCCAATTTTTTATCCATTGGATCTGAAAAAGCACAACTGTCCTCAACCGGGATAGTGGTACGCTTTGCTAAAGTAGAAACTGCTGCCTCCACCTTAGGGACCGTCTGCCATAAGTCCCGTGTAGTGGCGTCTATTGGAAACATTTTTCTAAATATAGGAGGTGGGGAAAAGGGCACACCGGGTCTATCCCACTCCTTGCTAATAATTTCTGTAAGCCTTTTAGGTATAGGAAAAACGTCAGTACACACCTGCACCGCATAGTATCTATCCAGCCTACACAATTTCTCTGGAATTGCAACTGTGTTACAGTCATTCAGAGCAGCTAATACCTCCCCAAGCAATACACGGAGGTTCTCAAGTTTAAATCTAAAATTAGAAATCTCTGAATCAGGTTTCCCCGAGTCAGAGATGTCACCCACAGACTGAAGCTCTCCGTCTTCATGTTCTGCATACTGTGACGCAGTATTAGACATGGCTCTTACAGCATTTGCGCGCTCTGTATCTCTCCTAACCCCAGAGCTATCGCGCTTGCCTCTTAATTCAGGCAATCTAGATAATACCTCTGACAGGGTATTATTCATGATTGCAGCCATGTCCTGCAAGGTAATCGCTATGGGCGTCCCTGATGTAATTGGCGCCATATTAGCGTGCGTCCCCTGAGCGGGAGGCGAAGGGTCTGACACATGGGGAGAGTTAAAAATTTTTTTCAAAGAATGCAGCAGCACCACTTCTCATATAAAAAGTTCCTTTATTAAACACATAGTAGGAGCAGGTAAAATAGAACGACGTTTCGGGTGGTTATCCCTTAGTCATGTTCACATAATGTTTGTTAGACTTAATCACCTTTAAATAGCCATCAGTCAGGTGAGACCACACCTTTCACCTTAATTACTTAGATATACATTTTTCTTAGCCTCTATTGCCATCTAGTGGTCTAACCCATATCAAACATACAATTTTATTATACAAAAACATATTTTTTAAAAAAAGAGAACAATCACATTTGTTGAAGAGCAGATATCAAAAATGTCAAAATATAAAATTATAAAATTAAATGCCAGAAAAGGAATTGTATAAAGATAAAAATCTTTTACTTTACAGGAATACACTTAAATCAAGTTCCCTATTCATACCATTGGGGATTAAGCAATCTAATTTATTGATCCAAAATGGTATGAATAGGGAACTTGATTTAAGTGTATTCCTGTAAAGTAAAAGATTTTTATCTTTATACAATTCCTTTTCTGGCATTTAATTTTATAATTTTATATTTTGACATTTTTGATATCTGCTCTTCAACAAATGTGATTGTTCTCTTTTTAAAAAATATGTTTTTGTATAATAAAATTGTATGTTTGATATGGGTTAGACCACTAGATGGCAATAGAGGCTAAGAAAAATGTATATCTAAGTAATTAAGGTGAAAGGTGTGGTCTCACCTGACTGATGGCTATTTAAAGGTGATTAAGTCTAACAAACATTATGTGAACATGACTAAGGGATAACCACCCGAAACGTCGTTCTATTTTACCTGCTCCTACTATGTGTTTAATAAAGGAACTTTTTATATGAGAAGTGGTGCTGCTGCATTCTTTGAAGATTTTGGATACTGTTTGGATCCTTGCAGTGATCCTGTGCTAGCTTGCACACACCTTGGGTCTGAGTGCTGGATTTCAATCTTTTTTTCATTATTACATGGGGAGAGTTAGTCGGCATAACTTCCCCCTCGACAGAACCCTCTGGTGATAATTCTTTTATAGATAAAGACTGATCTTTACTGTTTAAGGTGAAATCAATACATTTAGTACACATTCTCCTATGGGGCTCCAATATGGCTTTCAAACATAATGAACAAGTAGGTTCCTCTGTGTCAGACATGTTTAAACAGACTAGCAATGAGACTAGCAAGCTTGGAAAACACTTAAAACAAGTTTACAAGCAATATAAAAAACTTTACTGCGCCTTTAAGAAACACAAATTTTGTCCAAATTTGAAATAACAGTGAAAAAAGGCAGTTACACTAACGAAATTTTTACACTGTATGTAATAAGTTAGCAGAGCATTGCACCCACTTGCAAATGGATGATTAACCCCTTAATACCAAAAACGGAATAACAAATGACAAAAACGTTTTTTAAACAGTCACAACAACTGCCACAGCTCTACTGTGGCTTTTTACCTCCCTCAATACGACTTTTGAAGCCTTTTGAGCCCTTCAGAGAAGTCCTGGATCATGCAGGAAGAAGCTGGATGTCTGTGTCTGCAAAAAAGCGCTAAAATAGGCCCCTCCCACTCATATTACAACAGTGGAAAGCCTCAGGGAACTGTTTCTAGGCAAAATTCAAGCCAGCCATGTGGAAAAAACTAGGCCCCAATAAGTTTTATCACTAAACATATATAAAAAACGATTAAACATGCCAGCAAACATTTTAAAATACACTTTTATAAGAGTATGTATCTCTATTAATAAGCCTGATACCAGTCGCTATCACTGCATTTAAGGCTTTACTTACATTACTTCGGTATCAGCAGCATTTTCTAGCAAATTCCATCCCTAGAAAAATATTTTAACTGCACATACCTTATTGCAGGAAAACCTGCACGCTATTCCCCCTCTGAAGTTACCTCACTCCTCAGAATATGTGAGAACAGCAAAGGATCTTAGTTACTTCTGCTAAGATCATAGAAAACGCAGGCAGATTCTTCTTCTAAATACTGCCTGAGATAAACAGTACACTCCGGTACTATTTAAAAATAACAAACTTTTGATTGAAGAAATAAACTAAGTATAAAACACCACAGTCCTCTTACAACCTCCATCTTTGTTGAGAGCTGCAAGAGAATGACTGGATATGGCAGTGAGGGGAGGAGCTATATAGAAGCTCTGCTGTGGGTGATCCTCTTGCAACTTCCTGTTGGGAAGGAGAATATCCCACAAGTAATGGATGATCCATGGACTGGATACACTTAACAAGAGAAATTATATTTAACTTAGGGGGGTGTTAGTGTTAGGGTTAGACTTAGCTTTAGGGGTTAATATATTTATTATAGTAGCGGTGTGGTCCGGTTGGAAGATTAGGGGTTAATAATTGTAGGTAGGTGGAGGCGACGTTGGGGGCGGCAGATTAGGGGTTAATAAATATAATATAGGGGTCGGCTGTGTTAGGGGCAGCAGATTAGGGGTACATAGGTATAATGTAGGTTGCGGCGGTGTACGGAGCGGCAGATTAGGGGTTAAAAAAAAATATGCAGGTGTCAGCGATAGCGGGGGCGGCAGATTAGGGGTTAATAAATATTATGTAGGTGTCGGCGGTATTAGGGGCAGCAGATTAGGGGTACATAGGGATAACGTAGGTGGCGGCGGTGTGCGGTCGGCAGATTAGGGGTTAAAAAAATGTAATAGAGTGGCGGCGATGTGGGGGGACCTCGGTTTAGGGGTACATAGGTAGTTTATGGGTGTTAGTGTACTTTAGGGCACAGTAGTTAAGAGCTTTATGAACCGGCGTTAGCCCAGAAAGCTCTTAACTACTGACTTTTTTCTGCGGCTGGAGTTTTGTCGTTAGATTTCTAACGCTCACTTCAGCCAAGACTCTAAATACCAGCATTAGAAAGATCCCATTGAAAAGATAGGATACGCAAATGGCGTAGGGGGATCTGCGGTATGGAAAAGTCGCGGCTGCAAAGTGAGCGTTAGACCCTTTCCTGACTGACCCTAAATACCAGCGGTAGCCCAAAACCAGAGTTAGAAGCCTCTAACGCTGGTTTTGACGGCTACCGCCAAACTCTAAATCTAGCCGAATGTGTGCTTTTACAGCCAGGATGCTGTTATACTTTTAACTCTATAATAATAAATGTGTGCTTTTACTTTTTGAGGAGTAGTTTCTTTAGCTACGGTGCGCTCTTGTTTTTTTTATCTATATATACACACACATATATATATATATATATATATATATATATATATATATATATATATACAGTGTCTCACAAAAGTGAGAACACCCCTCACAGTTTTGCAAATATTTTATTATATCTTTTCAAGTGACAACACTGAAGAAATTACACTTTGCTACAATGTAAAGTAGTGAGTGTACAGCCTGTATAACAGTGTAAATTTGCTGTCCCCTCAAAATAACTCAACACACAGCCATTAATGTCTAAACCGTTGGCAACAAAAGTGAGTACAACCCTAAGTGTAAATGTCCAAATTGGGCCTAAGAAGCCATTTTCCCTCACGTGTGTCATGTGACTCGTTAGCATTACAAGGTCTCAGGTGTGAATGGAGAACAGATGTGATAAATTGGGTGTTATCGCTCTCACACTCTCTCATACTGGTCACTAGAAGTTCAACATGGCACCTCATGGCAAAGAACTCTCTGAGGATCTGAAAAAAAGAATTGTTGCTCTAGATAAAGATGGCCTAGGCTATAAGAAGAGTGTCAAGACCCTGAAACAGAGCTGCAGCTCTGTGGGCAAGACCATACAGCGGTTTCACAGGACAGGTTCCACTCAGAACAGGCCTTCACCATGGTCGACCAAAGAAGTTGAGTGCACATGCCCAGTGTCATATCCAGAGGTTTTCTTTGGGAAATAGATGTATGAGTGCTGCCAGCATTGCTGTAGAGGTTGAAAGGGTGGCCTGTCAGTGCTCAGACAATACGCCACACACTGCATCAAATTGGTCTGCATGACTGTCGTCCCAGAAGAAAGTCTCTTCTAAAGATGATGCACAAGAAAGCCTGCAAACAGTTTGCTGAAGACAAGCAGACTAAGGACATGGATTACTGGAACCATGTCCTGTGGTCCGATGAGACCAAGATAAACTTATTTGGTTCAGATGGTGTCAAGAGTGTGTGGCGGCAACCAGGTGAGGAGTACAAAGACAAGTGTGTCTTGCCTACTGTCAAGCAGGGTGGTGGGAGTTTGATGGTCTGTGCCTGCTTGAATGCTGCCGGCACTGGGGAGCAACAGTTCATTGAGGGAACCATGAATGCCAACATGTACTGTGACATACTGAAATAGAGCTTCAGAGACTGGGCCACAGGGCAGTATTCCAACATGATATGACCCTAAACACACCTCCAAGACGACCACTGCCTTGCTAAAGAAGCTGAGGGTAAAGGTGATGGACTGGCTAAGCATGTCTACAGACCTAAACCCTATTGAGCATCTGTGGGGCATCCTCAAATGGAAGGTGGGGGAGCGCAAGATCTCTAACATCCACCAGTTCTGTAATATTGTTATGGAGGTATTGAAGAGGACTCCAGTGGCAACTTGTGAAGCTCTGGTGAACTCCATGCCCAAGAGAGTTAAGGCAGTGCTGGAAAATAATGGTGGCTACACAAAATAATGACACTTTGGGCCCAATTTGGGCATTCCCACTTAGGGGTGTACTCACTTTTGTTGCCAACGGTTTAGACATTAATGGCTGTGTGTTGAGTTATTTTGAGGGGACAGCAAATTTACACTGTTATACAGGCTGTATACTCACTACTTTACATTGTAGCAAAGTGTAATTTCTACAGTGTTGTCACATGAAAAGTTATAATAAAATATTTACAAAAATGTGAGGGGTGTACTCAGTTTTGTGAGATACTGTATATATATATATATATATATATATATATATATATATAAATATATATATATATATATACAGGATATATATATATATATATATATATATGTATTTATCTATACCTTTATACAATCATATATATATATATATATATATATATATATAAGGTATAAATACATTTGCATAAAACAAATCTGATCATAATATATGTAGAAATATTAAATATTCTGTAAACTCCCTTATTTACCGTTAGTTGGAGCTCCGTTTACTAGCAGCCATTCATGTTGGCGGTCAGCTGTGCCTATGTAGAAATATTTAATTATGAATAAATAGAACATTCCGTTATGTTAAGAACATTGGAATATGAAATATTTATATTTTCATGTCGAGCTAGCACAATTGTGCAAAATGCTATAGTGTTTACGCAAGCAAGTGGGTGTTTTTTTTCTCCATTGACTTCTATGGGGGAATGTGAAAACACAATCGCAATTTTCTACTTTAAACCCTTGGAGACCGAGGACGTGTCCGGCAAGTCCTCCAAAGGGTGTCAGTTAACGACTAAGGACGTGCGATTACTGGAAAATAGGTTTATTGTATGTGGTTGTGCAATAAAGCTACTTTTTTTATGTGACTTTAGTGGGAAGCTACTTTAATGATAAGTCTCTATCTTATTTAGGGTTTCAAGGTGTCCAATATATAACTGGGAGGGGGGGGGGTTATGGCGCAGTAGCGGGTGAAGCCACCTCCCTGAAATGAGTTTTTGCAGGTTGGGATGTCTGATATTGACTCTGACCAGTGTGGATCTCCCTCGCCTCACTTGCATTTTTGTGGGAGAGAGATTTGTGTTTAGGAGAGAGAGATGTATTTAATATATTTGTTAAAAATTGTGACGTTGATTGGAGTAGCCATGTTAGTCCAGAGATTTAGATATCAAAATAACAAGAGTATTGCATTGAGCAATGATACTTTTTTATTGGACTAACTATACATTTATAAGTTGACAAGCTTTCGGAAGAGTTCCTTCCTTTATCAAGTCTGAAGCAATACTGACCAATTCAATGGAATTTACAGATTGTATCTTAAAACACAGAATAGCTAAGAAGACAGAAAGTGCAGGGAGAGGAGGAGGTGTCGTAAAAATCACGAGGGGGGCTTAGGTAACAGGCAGACAGTGTGCAGTGTAGGATAACAGGCAGGGGAAATATATAGCTATACATAGAGCATATACTGACATAAAGTTACATATCAACATTGAATCAATACCTATAAAGATGTGAAATTGTCTTTATAGATATTGATTCAATGTTGATATATAACTTTATGTCAGTATATGCTCTATGTAAAGCTATATATTTCCCCTGTCTGTTCTCCTACACTGGACACTGTCTGCCTGTTACCTAAGCCCCCCTCATGATTTTTACAACACCTCCTCCTCTCCCTGCACTTTCTGTCTTCTTAGCTATTCTGTGTTTTAAGATACAATCTGTAAATTCCATTGAATTGGTCAGTATTGCTTCAGACTTGATAAAGGAAGGAACTCTTCCGAAAGCTTGTCAACTTATAAATGTATAGTTAGTCCAATAAAAAAGTATTATTGCTCAATGCAATACTTTTGTTATTTTGATATTTAAAAATTGTGAGAACCAAAGGTTCTTTTCAGAGCCATTATGCAATAGCATAGCAGCACTTTTTTTTTCTCTCTGTGCATTTTTTTAGGGGTTAATATTTTTTAGTCATTTTTTTGTGAGACCCAAAGGCTCTTTTCAGAGCCATTTAGCTAGTTTAAATTCATTTTTGTAAAAAATTGTGAGCCCTTAACCCCTAGCTTGCCAATGATCACTAAAAATCACTGGCTTTTGCACAAAAGCACTTTTTTGCTCTCTGTGCATTTTTTGGGGGGGGACCCAAAGGCTCTTTTCAGAGCCATTTAGTTCATTTAAATTTAAATTTTGTGTTGTTGTTTTTTTCTCTGTGACAGATAAAAATAAATCAAGTCACAGAGAACATAGAGTGCTGAGGAGGCATATGCCTTCCTTGCATCAGAGTCAGACGCCTCTATGTCTGACTTAGACCCCAATTTTGACCCTGCCATATGCTCAGATACATCATTGGATGCAGTCTCAACTGATAGTGATGTATCTGTGGCTGCTAGCCCCCCAGGTACCCCCCTGCCAGAAGGAGATGTGTTGCTCCAGCTGTCATTGCTGCTGAAGAGTGGGTAATGCTTCATTACCAGAGGCCAGATATCCCACCCTTCACTGCAAATCCTGGCATCAATGTGGATGTGGCAGGATTTAGCCCCCAACAGTTTATGGAGATGTTTCTGGGCGATGATATATTGGGGAACATTGTTGCCCAAACTAATTTATATGCCTATCAGTTCCATGCTGCAAAGCCTGACACTTTTTTGGCAAAGCAGCAATGGGCCCGCATCGATTTGCCAGAATTTTAAAAATTCTGGGCATTGACTATGCTAATGTGCATTATAAAGAAACCCTCCATCCACTCTTAATGGAGCATTAGCCCCATTTGCTCTACCCCCATTTTCTCCAAGAGTATCTCAAGGAAGAGGTATGAAATTATTCTATATTTCATGCACTTCAGCGACAACAGCCTGTGTCCCCCTAGGGAGCATCCCCAGTTTGACAGGCTGTATAAAATCCGCACTCTGATTACCCACTTTACTGCCGGGTTTGCAGAGCCTTATACACCTGGAAGGAATATATGCATGGATGAATCCCTGATGACATATAAGGGAAGGCTGGGCTTCAAGCAGTATATTCCTTCCAAGCGCTCCAGGTATGGAGTAAAGGTGTATAAGCTCTGTGAGAGCGAAACTGGGTATACTCAGGCCTTTCCGTGTGTACGAGGGAAAGGATATCCACCTTGACCCTCCAGGCTGCCCAGAACATATGGGAACCACTGGCAAGATTGTCTGAGACCTGATTTTACCCCTAATGAAAAAGGGTACCACTTGTACGTAGACAATTTTTATACAAGTGTCCTTTTGTTCAAGCTACTGTATTGTTTTGATACAGCAGCTTGCAGTAAAATTCCAACAAACCGCACAGGTTTCCTAAGACAACTTGCACGCACCCGGGGGAGACCTCAGCTCTGCGCCAAGAGGAGCTGTTGGCAGTTAAAGTGGAAGTTAATCCTAGCATTTCACAAACGCTAGGATTGACTATTGAAACAAATAAAGGGGACTTTCATTCATGAAGCATAAGATACTTCATGTAAAAATCTCCTTTATTTGTCTCAACCGATCGGCGATTTGAGCTACTAACAAAGCCCACAGCTAAAAAAATTTTTTTGCTAAGAGGCAACATTTTTACCTCTTAGCCAATAGCAGTGCGTTAAATCTGGATTGGTATCCATGGGGGCCGGATTTACAGCACTGCTATTGTCTCAGAGGTAAAAATGTGTAATTTGTTAGCAGCTCAAATCGCTGATCATTTGAAACAAATAAAGGAGCTTTCTACATGAAATATCTTCTACTTCATGAATGAAAGTCCCCTTTATTTGTTTCAATAGTCAATCCTAGCATTTTTGAAATGCTAGGATTAACTTTCACTTTAAGTACAGAGACAAGAAGGATGTATACCTTTTTACCACCCTCCACACAGAGAGGACTGTGAAGGTCTCTGTACGTGGCAGAGCTGAGTGCACAATGAAGCCAGTGTGCATCAAGGCTTATAACCGGCATATGGGTGGGGTTGATCTGGCAGATCAGCTGCTGCAGCCCTACCTAATTATGATTAAGATAAAGGCCTGGTACAAAAAGGTTGCAATTTACTTAATGCAGATTGCAACCCACAACACTTTTTTTTGTTCAAAAAAAAGCAAATCCCCGAATGAAACCGACTTTTTTACAGTTTCAGCTCCAGATCATTACGGAGATTTTGTACCAAGATGCACCTGCTCCCTGGGTGGTGATGGGAGAGAGCAGAGTTGGGGCTACCCATTTTATTTTCAAAATCCCCCCTACTGCGGCGAAGCAGAATCCTCAGAAAAAAATGCAGAGTCTGTATCAAGAGGGGGCAGAGAAAGGACACCACCTTTAACTGTCTTGATTGCCCTGAACAGCCTGGACTCTGCATTGGGGACTGCTTCAAGCGGTATAACACACTGGTACATTTTTAACCCCTTAAGGACAAGGCCATTTTTCAATTTCTTTCCCTTAAGGACCAGGGCTATTTTTTAATTTCTGCGGTGTTTGTGTTTAGCTGTAATTTTCCTCTTACTCATTTACTGTACCCACACATATTATATACAATTTTTCTCACCATTAAATGGACTTTCTAAAGATACCATTATTTTAATCATATCTTATAATTTACTATAAAAAATTATAAAATATGAGGAAAAAATGAAAAAAAACACCCTTTTTCTAATTTTGAACCCCAAAATCTGTTACACATCTACAACCACCAAAAAACACCCATGCTAAATAGTTTCTAAATTTTGTCATGAGTTTAGAAATACTCAATATTTACATGTTCTTTGCTTTTTTGTGCAAGTTATAGGGTAATAAATACAAGTAGCATTTCCAAATCACTTTTTTTTCAAAATTAGCACTAGTTACATTGGAACACTGATATCTTTCAGGAATCCCTGAATATCCCTTGACATGTATATATTTTTTTAGAAGACATCCCAAAGTATTGATCTAGGCCCATTTTGGTATATTTCATGCCACCATTTCACTGCCAAATGAGATCAAATAAAAAAAATTGTTCACTTTTTCACAATTTTTTTCACAAACTTTAGGTTTCTCACTGAAATTATTTGCAAACAACTTGTGCACCACACGTGTATTATGCCCAGCAGTGAAGGGGTTAATTAGGGAGCATGTAGGGAGCTTATAGGGTTAATTTTAGCTTTAGTGTAGTAGACAACCAAAGTATTGATCTAGGCCAATTTTGGTATATTTCATGCCAACATTTCCCCGCCAAATGCGATAAAAAAAAAAAAAAAAACTTCACTTTTTCACAAACTTTAGGTTTCTCACTGAAATTATTTACAAACAGCTTGTGTAATTATGGCACAAATGGTTGTAAATGCTTCTCTAGGATCCCCTTTGTTCAGAAATAGCAGACATATATGGCTTTAGCGTTGCTTTTTGGTAATTAGAAGGCCGCTAAATACTGCTGCGCATCACATGTGTATTATGTCTAGCAGTGAAGGGGTTAATTAGACAAAGAAAAACAAAGTACTAATGGCACTGCTGAAATTTGGCAATTAGGGTCGCCTGTTAATATCTGGGTTTATTGATGGGATATAATATCCACCAATTTATATTTTTGGCCCAGATTGAGTATATTACAAGGTGGCTGAGGTGCTGTGTACTGGTTTGAACAAAAGAACAAAATCAATCCTAGGATTGAAGAAAGTGTACACTTATTTAGCACTCTTTCCCTAATTAATGGTGGCAATAATTGAACAGTATATAGGTATACTAGAGGAGGAGGTGTGCTTGGATTTTTTAAAATATAACCTTTATTGGGTAATTTAAAATAAAAACACAAACAAAATTACACACATACAGTTAAGTTAAAAATACTGGTTTCGGTCAAATGGTTTAATTTTAATAATCTTCAATTTGGAAAGGAGTTGTGGCATACACAAGGTATGATTCAAATAGAATAATTCTCTGTTTGGAGTATTAAGTAGAAGTCCGATAGGGAACTTATATTCTTCACACTTGTATTCTGATAGTTGGAGCTTTGACCACTTTCTTGTGGACTTAGCTATATATTTTTTATCTCTATTTCAAGGTGGGATCCCCTGTTGTGACACTTTTACATATAAGAGCTAGCAGTTATCAGGTTGGTACTATATATGGAATTATATATGTCACTGTCTAGGGACTCTAGGTGGAAGTTTCTAGTTACTTGTGAGATGCTTTGTATCTTCTTGTGTATTACACTATGCGTGAATTATATGCATCAATTTTTGGACTTCCAATTTTGTTCCTAGTGTCTAGTATATTGTTCCATGTGTCTGAGATATTGTAAACTGCTATAGTAGTGAATGCAGTATAGTGTTCCCCTTGGGGTAAATAATACCGGCAGTCTGTAAACGTGTTTAAAGTAATGAACTTGCGTCTGCTACTATTATATCTTCTGTATATACATGCTACAGATGTATATCTTAAGTGAGTTTGAAGAAAATATTAGCTGGGCTCTCAAGCCTGTTTGAGAGTTTGCCACTTGTATACAGCTAGGTTGATCTAAAAGTTATTTTTTCCTTTTTTCTATACAGATTTTTCTATTCTCTTGGCATAGATTTTAGTGAATTAAGTTTTCTAAAATAAGAGGTCACTTTGTATCTGGCCAGGTAGAGAATAAGCTGCTTGATTCGCCAGGTGAAGAAGATGTTAGTGTATTGTTGTAACCTAACTCAACTTGAAAATTGTCCTTTGATTTAGCACAATTTATATTTTCTCAATTTTGTAATGTATGTTCAGTATTATGGTACAATATCTGGACATAGTTTCTTTTACTTTACTTTGTATTTGAATCTTTTTCTGATGATAATATTTAAAGTAGACTGTTAGGTATTTAAATCTTAAGAAACACTGTCTGAATTGTTCTTATGTTTCACTACTATATGATAGTATTTCGCCGGTAACTTCTTACTGCTGTTTAAGTGATTAGTTAGACTATACAGACTGTATATTCATAAAGGGTGAGAAAAATATATCTCTACTGCATCTTAGCACTAAATATTACTGGTAACTTCTTATGGTCATTAGGCAGAATGGAGAGAGTGTTAGGACTGTGAGTTCATATAAGGTAAATATGATAATGTTATGGATGTTTTGGTTAACAGTCCGTTGATTCTACTCCGTATTTAAAGTGTCTTACAACAATCTCTAATCATTCATACGAGTATAATATGTTTGTTACAATTAAATTAGGTTGGTGCGATATACTGATTTCCCAGCCCCTTATTGTTAGTCTAGTAATAATTTGTTTTGCTGCTAGTAGCAAATTAAGTGATCGCTGCTGTTACCAGATGGATCCCAACTCTGAGGACTTATCCACATATAGCGGTTATAGTAATAACTTAAATGCACCAATCAGGTTTTTATTTTAAATTACCCAATAAAGGTTATATTTTAAAAAATCCAAGCACACCTCCTCCTCTAGTATACCTATATACTGTTCAATTATTGCCACCATTAATTAGGGAAAGAGTGCTAAATAAGTGTACACTTTCTTCAATCCTAGGATTGATTTCAAGGGGTTAATTAGGTAGCATGTAGGGAGCTTGCAGGGTTAATTTTAGCTTTCAAGATCAGCCTCTAACCTGACATATCACACCCCCTGATCCCTCCCAAACAGCTCTCTTCCCTCCCCCACCCCACAATTGTCCCTGCCATGTTAAGTACTCTAAAATAAAAGGTTTTTTTTAAATGCTGATGTGTAGGATCCCCCCTTAGCCCCCAACCTCCCTGATCCCCCACCAAACAGCTCTCTAACCCTCCCCCTCTACCTTATTGGTAGCCATCTTGGGTACTGGCAGCTGTCATGCCAGTACCCAGTTTACTAAAAAAAAATGCTTTTTTTTTTTCTGTAGTGTAGCTTCCCCCCCCCCAAAGATCACCCCCTCCCAGATCCCTTAGATGTTTTTTATTTAATTCAATTTGACCCCACTCTATCCCACTTTTAGCCAAAACATTTTCTGTAGTGTAGCCATTCCCACCCGCTTCCACCCCGTGCACGCGCCCACCCCTCATGTGCGCCCCCGATCCCGCCCGCCTTGATGTGATAGGGCCCATCGATGGCCGCCCATCCGCCTCCCACGTCAGCTCCCACCCACCAATGATACCGGCCATCGATGTCCGGTGCAAAGAGGGCCACAGAGTGTATCTCTCTGCATCGGATGGCCAAGGGGTGTTATTGCAGGATGCCTCGAAAAGCGGAAAGCGGCTGGAAGCCATCAGGATCGCTTCCAGCTGCTTTAAACCCCTAATGTTGTACAGGGTACGTCGCTGGTCTTTAAAGACCAGTTTGTGCAAGACGTACCTTGTATGACATGAGTTGTTAAGGGGTTAAAAAAAATTTTTACATTTGCCATCGTGGGTTGTTGTTTGTTTTTTTTGGGGGGGGGGTTGGTTACATTTACTGTTACTGAGTTGTTGTTTTTTTGTTTGTTTTTTTACTTTTACTGTGCTGAATTTTTACATTTCACTGTTCTATTTTTTTATAAGTTCTAAAATTGTTGCTGTATTTTACCAAAGCCCCTGTCAAACCTATGCATCGGGGGAATGGGTGTACTCAGGGGGTCTTGCAGAAAACAACCTGGATTGTTTTCTTGCAAAAAAACTTACAACTGATCTCATAAATCATAGTTAAAAAGCAATGTATCCTGGGGGTGTCAACATTTCAAATATATACACTTTCATAGCAATAAATAAAACTGGGGTATGCAATAAGCCCCAAACTAAATATAGACCTATCAGAAGAAATACTCTCACTTTCAACTCAAATTACAAGTCATACAATTGTAACTGAACCTTCCCAAAATCCTGACAAACCTATGCATGGGGGCATGTAATTTAGTCTTGCAGAAAGCAACCTGGAGTGTTTTCTTGCAATAACTTACAACAGACTCTCCTAAATCATAGTCAAAAAGCAATCGCCTAGATTACGAGTTTGGTTTGATAGGAATAAATTACATTGGCCGGCTTCAGAAATGTCCCAAATAGGACATGGGTGCGTGGGACATGGGTGCATAATGACAGATGTGAAAATTCCAAGTTGAAAAACTGGAAAGCGCCCCGTAAAAATAAGGCCTTTATTAGAACCCGACAAACCTATTCATGGGTGGTATCACTGTACTCAGGAGATGTTGTTGAACAAATATTGAGGTGTTTTTAGTCAGCAAAACATAACAGGAACTAACAATCCATGCCTAAAGTACAATGTGTGTGAAAAATAACACAAAAAAATTACTACCCAAAAGTTTGACAAAAACTGGTGGTTAAATTAGTGCATGGAAAGTGTTAAAATACTAGCATTTCAAATACCCTAGGGTGTCTACATTTCAAAAATATACGGTTTGATAGGAATAAATTACATTGGCCGGCTTCAGAAATGTCCCAAATAGGGCATGGGTGCATAATGACAGATGTGAAAATTCCAAGTTGGAAAACTGGAATGCGCCCCCTAAAAATAAGGCCTTTTAGCCCCCAGAGAACCCGACAAACCTATTCATGGGTGGTATCACTGTGCTCAGGAGATGGACATGGACATGGGTGCATAATGACAGATGTGAAAATTCCAAGTTGAAAAACTGGAAAGCGCCCCGTAAAAATAAGGCCTTTTTTAGAACCCGACAAACCTATTCATGGGTGGTATCACTGTACTCAGGAGATGTTGTTAAACAAATATTGAGGTGTTGTTTGTCAGTAAAACATAACAGAAACTGAGAATTCATGCCTAAAGTACAATGTGTGTGAAAAATAACACAAAAAAATGACTACCTAAAAGTTTGACAAAGACTGGTAGTTGAATTAGTGCATGGAAAGGGTTAAAATACCAGCATTTCAAATAACCTAGGGAGTCTTCTTTTCAAAAATATATGGTTTGTGTGTGTGTGGGGGGTAAATTACATTGGCTGGCTTCAGAAATGTCCCAAATAGGACATGGGTGCATGATGACAGATGTGAAAATTCCAAGTTGGAAAACTGGAATGCGCCCCTAAATATAAGGCCTTTTAGCCCCCAGAGAACCCGAAACAGCTTTAAATGGGTGGTATCACTGTATTCAGGAAATGTTGCTGAACACATATTGGGGTGTTATTTTGCAGTAACCCTTAACATTCTCAGTAAATGTATTCTTAAATTGCTATTTTGTCAAAAAATCTATTTTTTTAAACTTTGGCATAAATTGGTGGTAAAATGGTTGCATTAAAAGAGTAAAAATACCCCAAGTTTAATACCTTAGGTTGTCTTCTTTTAAAAAATATATACATGTGAAGGGTTATTCAGGGATTCCTCACAAATATCAGTGTTACAATGTAACTATCGCTAATTTAAAAAAAAAAATGGTTTGGAAATAGCAAAGTTGTACTTGTACTTATTGCCCTATAACTTGTAAAAAAAGCAAAGAACATGTAAACATTGGGTATTTCTAAACTCAGGACAAAATTTAGAAACTATTTAGCATAGGTGTTTTATGGTAGTTGTAGATGTGTAACAGATTTTGGGGATCAAAGTTAGAAAAAGTGTGTTTTTTCCATTTTTTTATCATATTTTATAAAAAAAATTAAAGTAAATTATAAGATATGATGAAAATAATGGTATCTTTAGAAAGTCCATTTAATGGCGAGAAAAATATTATATATATATATATATATATATATATATATATATATATATATATATATATATATATATATATATATAAAATATGTGTGGGTACAGTAAATGAGTTAGAGGAAAATTACAGCTAAACACAAACACCGCAGAAATGTAAAAATAGCCCTGGTCCCAAACGGTCAACAAATGGAAAAGTGGTCTGGTCACTAAGAGGTTAAGAGGACAATTTATTAAATGCCGGGTGGACATGATTTGCTGTAGTGAATCATGTCCGCCCAACATCGCTAAATGCTTACAGCATACACAGTCAGCATTTGACATTGCACACTCATTTCTTGTGAAATGCTTGTGCATTGACGCCCCTGCACATTCGTGGCTAATCGGTTGCTAGCAGGGGGTGTCAATCATCCTGATCAGATCGGGATGATTGCAGTAGGTGGCAGACAAGTTAAGGAGCAGTGTTCTTATGACAGCTGCTTCTTAACTTCAGTTTCTGACGAGCCGGTCACTTCGGGCGGAGAAAGCAGCATCCACTGCTTGTTAAATCTAGCCCTAAAAGTGATTTGGGTTGCCGCTAGTGCAAAATATATTTTTAAACTTGTAATACGAACGCAACCTGACTAGCACAAAAAGCTTAACTCTGGAGGAGTTTTCGCGATCATGAAAAAGAAAGATACCGCACCACTTGTAATCTAGTCCTATATGATTAACTAATGGTGCTGAGGATTCTGCATGTTTAGCAAAGTGAAAGCTAATATTACACATTAGCTAAAAAAATAAATAAGAATTATCAATGGGAAATATTCATAGCAATGTGTATAACACATAAAAGTTCTAATAGTTTTTTCCTTCATTAAGGGACATTCATTGAAATTAGTGGAACAATCATTTTTGGTGGTATAGCCTTAGGATCTTTATTTACGCACTTTAAAAAGTCCTTTTTATCTTGAAAATGCATCCGTTTTCATAACCCAAACTACTTGATTTAATTGACTCTGGTAAGTGATAAAGAGTGTTTTAGTTGCTGCCATGTCTTTTAAAATGTATTATTTTTATTATTGATTTAATAGTAATAATTATAAAAAGAATAATGTCAAAAAAGACAAGAAAAACACTCTCTACACTCACACAATCCAAGAGAAGATGAGCTTAAGAGTGTAATCATTACAATACATAATCAGCAGTTTTTTAGTTTGAGTTAGTCAGTTTGCTCAACTTGCATTTGATGTGCTAAATGTCTCTACACTAACTACGAATAAGGGATTCCATCTAAATCAATTCACATGCAAAGTAATCCAAATATGACTGCGTGGCAGAACTGTAGCAGGCCTTTTACAGAAGCAGTCAGCACCAGAAACAGAGTTTAACTATATTAGCTTTAGTTGGTACATACTGGCTCCATGAGATTTTTCTTTTCACCTACTGAATAGAACACAGCCAGAGTAGGAGAAATTAGTAATTACATCTCCAACACTGACCATTGGTCTTGATGTAACTACAGCACCAGCCAATAGTACCAAGGAACAATAGTGATGCCACAAGCCGAGCACTTCTTTGATTAGCTGATTATTCAATGAATTCGGAATGATTTCAAGAAAACGGATTACACACGTACAGTGACCCTTCACCGCAAAACAATTGATTACAACAGACCTGATATTGAGATCCACTGTTTGTTATGGCTCATGCTGTACATATGTGACCTGTCTTCTGTCAATTTTCCTGGCAGTGTTTGCCATTGGGAACATGCACCTGTGTTGATGAATCGAGAATTCGTTATGGTCTGTGATTGGCTGTGCCACCTGGTCATGTGGCTTCACTGTCCAGTTTAAAATGTTCAAATGGATTGGCGACCTGGTATGTATTAGCACGGGCAACCTGTGGGTTGTAAAAAAGGGGTTTAAAATAATGATATGGTTCACAAGAGACCAATTAAACACATACTGAGGCCACATTATCTCACATAACTGTAAGGAAAAAAAGCTGTGTTTGCTATCCCTTTAAGCATTTACCTAGTTTCAACAAACAACTGATTTTAAAGGGCCATAATATTTGGAAAAAGGACATGCTCTATTTAGTATTTAATTTGCATGTAATTTTAAGACTAGTGACCCTGTTCTTCTATGTATTTAACCACTTTAAAGGTTTGTAACAATATTGTACATATAGGGGCTGATTAAACATGCTGTGAATGCAGCAGTTTCCGCGCGAGCCTTCAAGCTCTCCAGAAACATAAGTTAAGAAGCAGCGGTCTGGATGATTGGGTCGGGATGATAAGCGGTCGGGATGATTAGTTAAGAAGAAGTGATAGGGATGATTGACACCCCCTGATAGCGGCCGATTAGCCGGGAATCTGCAGGGGGCGGCATTGCCCAAGCATTTCACTAGAAATGCTTGTGCAATGTTAAATGCCGATAGCGTATGCTTTCGGCATTTAGCAATGCTGGGCGGACATGATCCGCTACAGCGTATCATCTCCACCCGACACTTGATAAATCGGCCCCATAGTACTCAAGACATGTGCACATTCCAGAACCTACCTTAGTATGTTCTCATGGAAAGGAAAGAGGCAAATTTGATTATAGGAGTATAAATTGGAAGGATTTTCCTTAAATTGTATGCAGATCTTTATCTCACTACCAGTTAGATTTAGACATTTGTATATTTATTTTCCTGACTCTAATGGGGTGTGATTTTTTTTTTAACATCTGCTATTCAAAAACTGTCTTTTTTAAATAAATAAAAACACATTTTTTTAGCTAAATTTATATTCTTGTATTGTGAAGTCGGAAAACACAGTGCCAGCTCACGGTATTCTAAGATCAGCGAGTAGCAAAAGTAATAGTATCAGCATTATAGATTACGTTTAATATAAACCAGATACCTTTTATCATATACTCATTTTGTTGTGTCATGATAGACATTGTGCAGTGTCTCCCATAATGAAAATGAAAGTAGTTTAAAAACAACAAAAAAACACAATACATCATATAACTAAATATCTGTTCATAAAGATCTGGCTTTCAAAAAATGTAAAGAAAAAGAAAAAAGATTGGTTGCAAAAAGTCTGTTTAAAGGGACATGCAACACAATTGTTTTCTTTTGTGGTGCAGATAGAGCATACCATTTTAAACAACTTTCTAATTGATTTCTATTATCTAATTTGCTTAATTCTCTTTGCATCCTTTATTGAAAAGCATATCTAGATCAGGGATAGGCAAGGTGTCTGTACACGGACACTGGTGTCCGTGACTAGCCCTTGCAGTGTCCGCCACAACCTTAGTATATCTTTTCTTTCTGATTAAATAATAGGAATAAAAAAATATGTAGTGTGAATAAAGTTAGTGGCTTGTCAAGAGACTGCTAGCGATATTGGGTGATAAGTTATGGAATAAATAAAGCCTGAGTGAAATACTGAATGTGTATCTGCATCTGTATAATAACACCCAGCTCTATACAAAGACACAGTAGTGACACTGGCACATGCGTATAGCCAGACAAGGGCTGGTTATAGGGTCAGTGGTATCTGCATCAGTATAATAACACCCAGTGCTATATAATGACACAGTAGTGACACTGGCACATGGGTATAGCCAGAGGAGGGCTGGTTATAGAATCAGTGGTATCTGCATCAGTAAAATAACACCCAGCACTATACAAAGACACAGTAGTGACACTGGCACATGCGTATAGCCAGACAAGGGCTGGTTATAGGGTCAGTGGTATCTGCATCAGTATAATAACACCCAGTGCTATATAATGACACAGTAGTGACACTGGCACATGGGTATAGCCAGACAAGGGTTGGTTATATATTCAGTGCTATCTGCATCAGTATAATAACACCCAGTGCTATATAATGACACAGTAGTGACACTGGCACATGGGTATAGCCAGAGGAGGGCTGGTTATAGAATCAGTGGTATCTGCATCAGTATAATAACACCCAGCACTATACAAAGACACAGTAGTGACACTGGCATATGGGTATATCCAGAAGAGGGCTGGTTATAGGGTCAGTGGTATCTGCATCAGTATAATAACACCAATCACTATACAAAGACACAGTAGTGACACTGGCTCATGGGTATAGCCAGAGGAGGGCTGGTTATAGGATCAGTGGTATCTGTATCAGTATAATAACACCAAGCACTATAAAATAATGTTTTTAATTTCAAATGTACCTTGGTGTCCTTCACTAAGGTCTGTACTTTATAAAATGTCCGCCACAGCCTTTGTCTGTGCCTATCCCTGATCTAGATGCTTGGAGCTATAGCTGCTGATTGGTGGATGAACTTGTATGCCCATTTGCTCCCAGGAGGGCATTGCTGCTTCTTAAATAAAATATACCAAGAGAATGAAGCAAAATTGATTACAGAAGTAAATTGGAAAGTTGTTTAAAAATGCAAAATCTATCTGAATCACAAACAAATGTTGGGTTTCATGGCCCTTTAAGACAGGTATGGAAGTTATGCTTTCCACAAACATCCAAAACATAAGAAAATAAAAGCAGCCTGGACCTGTTTGTAACTGACCCAGCTTAAACTGACCTATCTGCTGGCTTGCCTTAAAGGGACTTGACACCCAAATGTTTTCTTTCATGATTAGATAGAGCACTGATTTGATGCCTAAAGTTAGATGAATGTCACTGGTCAAGTGCTTTGTAGATAGTTGATAGTTGATTTGATCTACTTATAATATAACATTGAAGAGTGGAATCACTGGGTATTCATAGCGGCTTTGCATAAGTCCTCTGAACTCACAGGCATCTGTAGATTTTGTTAAAGCATAAAGTAACACAAATATCCAGCTTCCAGGTACAGACCCTTATCTAGGGGGAGTGGTTACTGTTTAGAAACATAATTAAGCTACTAGGGCCTGTTGACACTCTACATGTATGTTTCCAGTGTGTAGATATATGTACCTGAGCTAGACTGTGTTAGCGCTTGTTATCTTCCTACCTGCTTATAGAACCTACTGATCTATTACTGGAATATGTTATGTATTGACCTGTAACCTGACTATTATATATATTGCCCTGTTACCTGCCTAAAGTACCTGCTAGTTGTTCCCTAACTTTCTAACAATAACATCTGGCACATGGTAGATTTCATATTACAACAATTTCACCATAAATATGGGGTCAGTTATACTGCAGCCAATATGGTTGAATACTGAAAAAAACAAAGGAATATTCTGTAAGTTCCAACAAACATCAATCCATAGCAAATATTTGCAATCTAGATACTTTGATTTTAATGGATGTGCCAAAGTCATGTGTCCATTTCCTTTGTAAATGCACTTATTTTTGTTTATGCGTTAAAAAAAACATACATATTGTAACAATTGAGATGATTGATATTACATGGAAATTACTTCCTTATTCAAATATTATTTTTCTTTCCCGACTTTATTTGTAGGATAACCAGAGTATAGAAGACACTGTGTATGAACATGAAGACATTTACAGTATGAAACAATCTCCAGAAAAATTAATTCAACATTTGACAGAAAAGTCCCTGCAACATGTGAATACACATGATCACATAGAATGGAGAAGGTGTAAAAACCAAGATGGAGAAATTCTAAATAAATTACAAGCACAAAAGTGTGAAGAGGAAAAAGAAAGAAAGAGACAAGAACCCCTAAAAGCTCTTGAAGAGCAAAAACAAATTCAGTTAAAAGAGCAGAAACAGCATGAAGAAAAAAGCAAACAAAGAGCTGAGCAAATTTGTCAAGAACTAGAAGAGCACCAAAGAAAGGAGGAAAAAGGGCAAAGGGAACATGAAGAGCAGACATCACACCAAAAAGCAGATAAGCAGCATCAAGAGGAAGAGAGACAAAGACACAAGGAGGAAAAGAGAATCGAGGAGCAAAAGAGAATCGAAGATCAGAGGAGAATTGAGGAGCAAAGGAGAATTGAAGAGCAAAATAATATTGAGGAGCAAAGGAAAATAGAACAAAAGAGAATTGAGGAGCAAAGGAAAACTGAGGAACAAAAGAGAATTGAGGAGCAAAAGCAAATTGAGGAACAAAAGAGAATTGAGGAGCAAAATAAAATTGAGGAGCAAAGGAAAATTGAGGAGCAAAGGAGAATTGAGGAGCAAAAAATAATTGAGGAGCAAAAAAGAATAGAACAAACACGAATCGAGGAGCAAAAGAGGATTGAGGAACAACAAAGAAAGGAGGAACAAAAGAGAAAAGAAGAACTAAAACATGAAAGCATAGAAATGCTGAAACAATCTGAGAAAGAGAATGAGAAAAAGTCAGAGGATCTAAAAGATTCTAAAATTAGTTTAATGGGAAAAGAACTAACTGTAAAACAGAAAACAACAGAAGAAATAAATCAAGGTGAAGATCTTAAGCACAGACAGCAAAAGCAAATTGAAGATCAACAGAAGGAAAGAAATGAAGAGCTACGATGGCAGGAACTTGATCAAAGGCAATCAATGCACAGACCATTCACATTTAAAGTGACATCTGGTGAAAAGCAAATTATATTTCAAAAAGTTAATTTAAGCCCAGTGACTCCATTAAAAGAATCATCTGCTTCACCTGATACCCACGGCCCTAAAGAAAATAAGCTGCCTACAAGCCCACATTCATTCTCATCATCTCAGTGTGTTCCCCACACAGCCATCTTGGTCACAGGTGCACAACTTTGTGGAACAGCAGTAAACCTTAATCAGATCAAGGATACAGCTTGTAAATCCTTGCTAGGTCTCACTGAAGAAAGAAAACATATCGATAATGAGGCAATTCTAAATGCAAAAGAGAAGCAAGATGCTATACAAGTTAGCAAGACAAAGTATTCATCTGAATCTCTTGAAAACCAGTCTATTCTAGCTGAGTGGGCATCTATACGATCAAGAATCCTTAATAAAGCTGAAAATGTTATCTTGCAAGAGAAAGAGCTAAACTCTCAAATAGACAGTGATGAACTGGCTGCCAAAGGAAAAGGTGATTCCCATAGCAACTTAAGGAAAACAATGTCAGCTAGTGCTAAATTCTCCATAACACCTGCATGGCAGAAATTTGCAGAAACAGTAAAGCCCAGTGAAGAAGTGATAAAACAATCAGGCAGGGAAAGTATTTTAACAAAGCCAGAATTATCTGACAACGAAGCTCAGTACAAGCCTCAAGAGATCACAGTAAATGTGCAAGACACATCTACAAATAAAAGGAAAAAGCAAATACCTCCTGAAGACACCACAGAAGGTTTTATATTTTCAAAAGATCTTCCATCCTTTCTTGTTCCTAACCCTCCTCAGTCTCCTCGCAAAGTGCAAGTAGAAGTCCAAACTTCTTTTGAAACACAAACAGGCAATGCCTTGAGAAAAAATGAGAAATTTTTACAAAATTCAGAGGAAAAAACAGCTCCATTTGGGATAAAATTAAGGAGGACAAATTACTCGTTAAGGTTTCATTCTGATGCACAAAATGATCAGAAAAGAAAAAAGCGTTACAGCGCGGGTGATAGCTTTGATGGAGTCCCTACTTCTTTCATTGCCACTGATGAATCAGAACTAAGACTTGGTCCTGGGAAAGAAATTGAAGCATCTCCTACAAAGGTAAACAGGGACACAAGTGTGAAAGTTCAGACAAATAACTCAAACAATCCATCTGATACTCTTCATTTCACAGCCAGCCCATTGGTTCCAGTCTCCAATGCATTATCTTCACCTAACAAAGACAAAGTGGTCCCAAAATCACCTATTATTCAAAAGCCATCCCTGGCTCCAAAACCGTCCAGTCCTACTCCACCATCTTCCCCCCTTTCTAAGCTTAAAATAATAAAATTGACTGACTTGTCAGAGCAAAGTCTGTCAAAAAGAGAAGAGGATAAAGAAACGCTGATAGAGGACAGCAGAGTAAATCTATTACTTTCTTCTCCAAATAAAAATAAAAATGAAGAGCATGAAACAAAAGAGAAAAAATGCTTGTTCCCATCTATCACAATTCCATGGAGAGAGAAGCCAGACAAAACACAAGATCAAGCTGGCAGAGGTACCCTTGATTATTATCATATGGTCGCAATGATTTGTGGGTCTTATTTACTGAGTGCACAATAATTAATTGCAAAGTATTGCCATAATGTCTCAACTATTATCTGCAAAAAGTCCCTAGCTGTTTTAGATGTTGCTCAGTTTTATTATTGATGATGTCTGTGAAATTCCAGAAGTCATGTATCAATAAGACTGAGTGTGACTACAGGTTGCTTTGTATTTATTTGAAATATATTTTTGTCACAAGAAGATTTCCTCTACACTAATGTTTGTCATATGTAAAATACTTAGCAATGAGCATATAATACGAAAAATTGTATCATTAAGATAGCATTTGTCAGTTTCTCATTAGAAGAACAACATACTCATATTCCTATATTAGAGTAGAAAAACAAGTTTTCAGCATAGCACTAACTTTCAATTAAAGTTTTTAGCATTCCATTTCCGGGTTTTAACAGAGCTCGTTAACTTCTGTTCAGCTCCCTCAGTCGCCCATTCAGCATTCATTTCAAACTTTATGTCAACCGACACTACAGCCAATCAGAAGCTGTACTTTCAGTCCTCTTGAAAAAACATAATTTATGCTTACCTGATAAATTTATTTCTCTTGTAGTGTATCCAGTCCACGGATCATCCATTACTTATGGGATATATTCTCCTTCCCAACAGGAAGCTGCAAGAGTCCACCCACAGCAAAGCTGCTATATAGCTCCTCCCCTAACTGCCATTACCAGTCATTCGACCGAAAACATGCAGAGAAAGGAAAACCATAGGGTGCAGTGGTGACTGTAGTTTAATGGAAAAATTACCTGCCTTAAAGTGACAGGGCGGGCCGTGGACTGGATACACTACAAGAGAAATAAATTTATCAGGTAAGCATAAATTATGTTTTCTCTTGTTAAGTGTATCCAGTCCACGGATCATCCATTACTTATGGGATACCAATACCAAAGCTAAAGTACACGGATGATGGGAGGGACAAGGCAGGTACTTAAACGGAAGTTACCACTGCCTGTAAAAAACCCTTTCTCCCAAAAATAGCCTCCGAAGAAGCAAGGTATCAAATTTGTTAAATTTGAAAAAGTATGAAACGCAGACCAAGACTCCGTCTTGTAATCTGTTCAACAGAAGCCACATTTAAAAAAGGCCTAAGTGAAAACCACAGCTCTAGTAGAATGAGCTGTAATCCCTTCAGGAGGCTGCTGTCCAGCAGTCTCATAAGCTAAATGAATTATGCTTTTTAACCAAAAAGACAGAGAGGTTGCTGAAGTCCTTTGACCTCTCCTCTGTCCAGAATAGACAACAAACAAGGTGAATGTTTGATGAAAATCTGTAGTAGCTTGTAAGTAAAACTTTAAAACACGAACCACGTCCAAATTGTGTAATAGACGTTCCTTCTTTGAAGAAGGATTAGGATACAAGAATGGAACAACAATCTCTTGAGTGATATTCTTGTTAGATACCACCTTAGGTAAAAACCCAGGTTGGTACACAGGACTACCTTATCCGTACGGAGAACCAGATAAGGAGAATCACATTGCAACGCAGATAACTCGGAGACTCTATGAGCCGAGGAAATAGCTACCAAAAAGGAACTTTCCAAGATAGAAGTTTGATATCTATGGAATGAAAAGGTTCAAATGGAACTCCTTGAAGAACCTTAAGAACCAGCTTTAAGCTCCATGGCGGAGCAACATTTTTAACCACAGGCTTGGTTCTAACCAAAGCCTGACCAAATGCCTGAACGTCTAGAATACCTGCCAGACGCTTGTGCAAAAGAATAGACAGAGTAGAAATCTGTCCTTTTAAAGAACTAACTGACAACCCTTTTCTCAAAATCATCTTGGAGAAAAGATAATATCCTGGGAATCCAGACTTTACTCCATGAGTAACCCATGGATTCATAACAATAAGATATTTACACCATATCTTATGTTAAATTTTCCTAGAGACAGGCTTTTATGCCTGTATTAAGGTATCAATTACTGACTCAGAGAAGCCATGCTTTGATAACATCAAGCGTTCTGTCTCCAGGCAGTCCATCTCAGATTAGTTATATTTAGATGGTTGAAAAGACCCTGAGGTAGAGGGTCCTGTCTCAGAAGCAGAGACCGTGGTGGAAAGGATGACATGTCCACCAGATCTGCATACCAGGTCCTGCGTGGCCACGCAGGCGCTGTCAAAAGCACCAAAGCACTCTCCTGCTTGATCTTGTGCAAACCCCTCCGGAGGGAATTCCCACTCCCCCGGATGAAAAGTCTGACGACTTAGAAAATCTGCCTCCCAGTTCTCAACACCTGGGATAGGGATAGCTTTTAGACAAGAGTGAGTCTCTGTCCAGTGAATTATTTTAAGACTTCTAACATTGCTAGGGAACTTCTGTTCCCCCTTGATGGTTGATGTAAGCCACAGTCGTGATATTGTCCGACTGAAATATGATGTACCTCAGAGTTGCTAACTGAGGCCAAGTCTGAAAAGCATGGAATATCGCTCCCAGTTCCAGAATATTCATTAGAAGGAGGGTCTCCTCCTGAGTCCACTATCCCTGAGCCTTCAGGGAGTTCCAGACTGTATCCCAACCTAAAAGGCTGGCATCTGTTGTAACAATTGTCCCATCTGACCTGCGGAAGGTCATACCCTTGGACAGATGGACCCGAGAGAATCTCTGGTTTCCTGGTCCGGATTTAACAGGAGAACAAATCTGTGTAATCCCCGTTCCTCTGGCTGAGCATGCATAGTTGCAGTGGTCTGAAATGTAGGCGTGCAAACGGTACTATGTCCCTTGCCGCTACCATTAAGCCGATTACATTCATGTACTGAGCCACCAAAGGGCGCGGATGGAATGAAGAACACGGCAGAAATTTAGAAACTTTGACAACCTGGACTCCGTCAGGTAAATTTTAATTTCTACAAAATCTATCAGAATCCCTAGGAGGGAAACCCTTGATATTGGGGATAGAGAACTCTTTCCTTGTTCACATTCCACCCATGTGATCTCAGAAATGCCAGTACTACGTCCGTATGAGACTTGGCAACTTGGATGTTTGACGCCTGTATCAGGATGTCGTCTAAATAAGGGGCCACTTCTATGCCCCGCGGCCTAAGGACCGCCAAAGTGACCCCGGAACCTCCATAAAGATTCTAGGGGCTGTAGTTAACCCAAAGGAAAGAGCTACAAACTGGTAATGCCTGTCTAGAAAGGCAAACCTGAAAAACCGATGGTGATCTTTATGCATCGTAATGTGAGGATAAGCATCCTTCAAATCCATTGTAGTCCTCTATTGACTCTCCTGGATCATAGTTAAGATGGTACGAATAGTTTCCATCTTAAATGATAGAATTCTAAAGAATTTGTTTAAGATCTTTTAGATCCAAAATAGGTCTGAAGGTTTCCTTTCCTTGGGAACCACAAACCGATTTGAGGAAAACTGTGTCCCTGTTCCTCTATTGGAACTGAATGGGTCACGTACACAATGCAAGAATGTCTCTTTCTTTATCTGGTTTGCAGATAAATGTGAAAGGCAAAAACTCCCCTTTTTTGGGGGGGAAAGCTTTGAAATCCAGAAGATATCTCTGGGGTATAATTTCCAATGCCCAGGGATCCTGGGCATCTCTTGCCCACGCCTGGGCGAAGAATGAAGTCTGCCCCCTATAGGATCCGTTACCAGATAGGGGTCCGTTCCTCATGCTGTTTTAGAGGCAGCAGCAGGCTCCTTGACCTGCTTATCTTTGTTCCAGGTCCGGTTGTCTGCCTTAGAGGAAGTTGATGCCACACCTGCCTTGAATTTTCGAAAGGCACGAAAATTAGGCCTTTTTTGTCCCTTGATTTGGACCTGTCCTGAGGAAGGGCATGATCTTTTCCTCCAGTGATATAAGTAATAATCTCCTTCAAACTAGGCCTGAATAGGGTCTGCCCCTTGAAGGGAAGTTAAGTAGCTTATTTATTAAAGTCACGACAGCTGACCATGATATAAGCCATAGCGCTCTGCGCACCAGTATAGTAAAAAACAGAATTCTTAGCCGTTAGTCTAGTCAAAGGAACAAAGGCATCAGAAAACAAAGGAATTGGCTAGCTTAAGTGCTCTAAGCTTGTCAAATATATTCATCCAATGGAGCCTGTAAAGCCTCATCAAGAGACTCAAACCAGAACGCCGCAGCAGCAGTGACAGGAGCAATGCGTGCAAGGGGCTGCAGGATAAAACCTTGTTGAATAAACATTTTTTATCCATTGGATCTAAAAAAGCACAACAGTCCTCGCCAGAGGTAGTGGTACGTTTAGCTAGAGTAGAAACTCTTCTCTCCACCTTAGGAACTGTCTGCCATAAGTCCCGTGTGGTGGCAACTATTAGAAAACATTCTTCTAAAAAATAGGAGGGGAAGAGAACGGCACACCTGGTCTATCCCATTCCTTATGAAAAATTTTAGTAAACCTCTTTAGGTATTGGAAAAACATAAGTACACACCGGCACTGCATATTATTTATCCAGTCTACACAATTTCTCTGGCACTGCGATTGTACACATTCATTCAGAGCAGCTAAAGCCTCCCTGAGCAACAAGTGGAGGTTCTCAAGCATAAATTTTAAATGTAGAAATATCAGAATCAGGTTAAATCATCTTCCCTGAGTCACAAATATCACCCACAGACTAAGCATATTGTGAGGTAGTATCAGACATGGTTCTTAAAGCGTCTGTATGCTCTGTATCTACCCCCAGAGCTGTTTTGCTTTCCTTTAATTTCAGGTAGTCTGACTAATACTGCTGCCAGTGTATTATACACAACCTTTGCCATGTCTTGTAAAATAAACGCTATGGGCGCCATTGATATACTTGGCGCCATTTGAGCGTGAGTCCCTGGAGCGGGAGTCAAAGGGTCTGACACGTGGGGAGAGTTAGTCGGCATAACTTCCCCCTCGACAGAATCCTCTGGTAAAATAAACGCTATGGGTGCCCTTGATGTACTTGGCGCCATTTGAGCGTGAGTCCCTAAAGCGGGAGTCAAAGGGTCTGACACGTGGGGAGAGTTAGTCGGCATAACTTCCCCCTCGACAGAATCCTCTGGTGATAATGTTTTTAAATACAAAAAATGATCTTTATTGTTTAACATGAAATCAGTACATCTGGTACACATTCTAAAATGGGGTTCCACCATGGCTTTAAACATAATAAACACAGAGCCTCCTCTATGTTAGGCATGTTAGAACTAATAAAGAGACTAGTAAGCTTGGAAAACACTTTAAATCAAGTTAACAAGCAAATATAACAAACGTTACTGTGCCTTTAAGAGAAACAAATTTTGTCAAAATTTGAAAAACAGTGAAAAAAGGCAGTAAATCAAACGAAATTTTTACAGTACATGTAATAAGTTAACAGAGCATTGCACCCACTTGCAAATGGATGATTAACCCCTTAATGCAAAAAACAAACAAAAAAAAAAAAAAACGACATTTTTTTAAACAGACACAACAAAACTGCCACAGCTGAGCTGTGGATTACCTTCCCTATAACTGTTTCTATGCAAAATTTAAGCCAGCCATGTGGAAAAATTAGGCCCCAATAAGTTTTATCACCAAACATATGTTAAAAAACGATTAAACATGCCAGCAAACGTTTTAAAACACATTCTTATAAGAGTATGTATGTCTATTAATAAGCCTGATCCAGTCGCTATCACTGCATTTAAGGCTTTACTTACATTACTTCGGTATCAGCAGTATTTTCTTAGTCAATTCCATTCCTTAGAAAAATATATTACTGCACATACCTTAGCATATATCTCTATCAATCAGCCTGGTACCAGTCGCTTTCACTGCATTTAAAGGCTGTACTTACATTACTTCGGTATCAGCAGTATTTTCTTAGTCAATTCCATTCCTTAGAAAAATATTTTACTGCACATACCTTATTTGCAGGAAAACCTGCACGCCATTCCCCCTCTGAAGTACCTTACTCCTCAGAATGTGTGAGAACAGCAACTGGATCTTAGTTACGTCTGCTAAGATCATAGAAAAAACGCAGGCAGATTCTTCTTCCAAATACTGCCTGAGATAAACAGCACACTCCGGTGCCATTTAAAAATAACAAACTTTTGATTGAAGAAATAAACTAAGTATAAAAAACCACAGACTCTCACGACCTCCTATCTATGTTGAGACTTGCAAGAGAATGACTGGTAATGGCAGTTAGGGGAGGAGCTATATAGCAGCTTTGCTGTGGGTGGACTCTTGCAGCTTCCTGTTGGGAAGGAGAATATATCCCATAAGTAATGGATGATCCGTGGACTGGATACACTTAACAAGAGAAATAGCTGTGTGCTGTGCGCTGCTGGGTCTTTGCTTAAGCTGGTGTGTAATAGTAAAACCAGGCAGTGCATAGATCAGTCGTTTTACTATTATACAAGACATCTCTGTTTCTCTGCTCAGGCAGGAAATATTCACAGTAAAGTGTATACAAACAATACACAACATATTTACCCCCATTGGACTCATTAAGAAATTTTCCAGCAAACTTTGTCACAAATTGCTCTAATTTTATATCTTAGCCTAACATACGGCTAGATTACGAGTTTTGTCGTAAAGCCGTGCGGTGCTAACGAGCCTTTGTTTTCAGCGCTCACTTAAAACAATGCTGGTATTACGAGTTTTCTGAAAGGCTGCGTTAGTCTCAGAAAAGTGAGCGTTGAGCAAAATTTTGCTCCACATCTCACCTCGATACCAGCGTTGCTTAAGTCAGCGGTGAGCTGGCTAAACGTGCTCGTGCGCAATTTCCCCATAGGAAACAATGGGGCTGAGCCGGCTGAAAAAAAACCTAACACCTGCAAAAAAGCAGCGTCCAGCTTCTAACGCAGCCCATTGTTTCCTATGGGAAAATAAAAAATATGTCTACACCTAACACCCTAACATGAACCCCGAGTCTAAACACCCCTAATCTTACACTTATTAACCCCTAATCTGCCGCCCCCGACATCGCCGACACCTACATTATACTATTAACCCCTAATCTGCCACTCCGGACACCACCGCAACCTACATTATAGTTATTAACCCCTAATCTGCTGCCCCTAACATCGCCGAACCCTACATTATATTATTAATCCCTAATCTGCCGCTCCGGACACCGCCGCAACCTACATTATAGTTATTAACCCCTAATCTGCTGCCCCTAACATCGCCGAACCCTACATTATATTATTAATCCCTAATCTGCCGCTCCGGACACCGCCGCAACCTACATTATATTTATTAACCCCTAATCTGCTGCCCCCAACGTCGCCGCCACTATAATAAAGTTATTAACCCCTAAATCTAAGTCTAACCCTAAACCTAACCCCCCTAATTTAAATATAATTTAAATAAATCTAAATTAAATTACTAATATTAATTAAATTATTCCTATTTAAAACTAAATACTTACTGATAAAATAAATCCTAATGTAGCTACAATATAACTAATAGTTACATTGTAGCTATTTTAGGATTTATTTTTATTTTACAGGCAACTTTGTATTTATTTTAACTAGGTAGAATAGTTATTAAATAGTTATTAACTATTTAATAACTACCTAGCTAAAATAAATACAAATATACCTGTAAAATAAACCCTAACCTAAGTTACAATTACACCTAACACTACTCTATAATTAAATGAATTACCTAAACTACCTACAATTAAATACAATTAAATTAAATAAACTAAATTATGAAAAAAAAAACACTAAATTACAGAAAATAAAAAAGAAATTACACAACCTAATCTAATCCCCCTAATAAAATAAAAAAATCCCCCCAAAATAAAAAAAATTCACTACCCTATACTAAATTACAAATAGCCCTTAAAAGGGCCTTTTGCGGGGCATTGCCCCAAAGTAATCAGTTCTTTTACCTGTAAAAAAAGAAATTACATTACATTACATTACAACCCACCACCCAAACCTACTCTAAAACCCACCCAAACCCCCCTTAAAAAAACCTAACACTAACCCCCTGAAGATCACCCTACCTTGAGCAGTCTTCACCCAGCCGGGCACAAGTGGTCCTCCAGAGGGGCAGAAGTCTTCATCCGATCGGGGCAGAAGAGGTCCTCCAGACGGCTCAAGTCTTCATCCATGCGGCATCTTCTATCTTCATCCTTCCAGAGCGGAGCAGGTCCATCTTGAAGACATCCGATGCGGAGCATCCTTTTCTGTCCACGGCCGACGACTGAATGAAGGTTCCTTTAAGTGACGCCATCCAAGATGGCGTCCCTTGAATTCCGATTGGCTGATAGGATTCTATCAGACAATCGAAATTAAGGTAGGAAAAATCCTATTGGCTGATGCAATCAGCCAATAGAATTGAAGTTCAATCCTATGGGCTGATCCAATCAGCCAATAGGATTGAGCTCGCATTCTATTGGCTGTTCCAATCAGCCAATAGAATGCAAGCTCAATCCTATTGGCTGATTGGTTTAGGGGTTAATACATTTAATATAGTAGCAGCGACGTTGTGGGTGGCAGATTAGGGGTTAATAAATGTAGGTAGGTGTCGGCGATGTTAGGGATGGCAGATAAGCGGTCAATAAAATTTAACTAGAGTTTGCGAGGCGGGAGTGCGGCGGTTTAGGGGTTAATACATTTATTAAAGTGGCGGCGATGTCCGGTTGGCAGATTAGGGGTTAAAATATTTTATTATAGTGTTTGCGATGTGGGGGGGGGCCTCGGTTTAGGGGTTAATAGGTAGTTTATGGGTGTTAGTGTACTTTTTAGCACTTTAGTTAAGAGTTTTATGTTACAGCGTTAGCCCATAAAACTCTTAACTACTGACTTTTAAATGCGTTAGGAGTGTTGACAGGAGAGGGTCTACCGCTCACTTCTTCCAAGACTCATAATACCGGCGTTAGGCAAATCCCATTAAAAAGATAGGATACGCAATTGACGTAAGGGGATTTGCGGAGCCTCGAATCGCGGAAGAAAAGTGAGCTGTACACCTGTATCTGCCAGACTCGTAATACCAGCGGGCGTTAAAAAGCAGCGTTGGGACCTCTCAACGCTGCTTTTTAAGGCTAACGCAGAACTCGTAATCTAGCCGATAAGGAGCAAACAGGCAACAAAAAAAACTAACTTAGAAAACATGAAATCACTTATTTCAGCCAAAATTAAAGTATAAGCTATAAGGCTTAGGTATTTCCAACCAATGATATTTCATCCATCCCTTACAGCTTTAAGAGCATAAAGTTGAAGAAGCAAATTACGTCAGATAGAGTTCTACATGTCTAATTTTGAAGTCATGTAAAAATGTAACTAACCACAATTTATATCAAAGTGCAATGTAGTTTCCACAGTTGCTCTATGTTTTTGTTGCCTTCAGCTTAAAGTATTAAAATAAAATTATTTTAAAAAGACATTAAAGTGGATTAAACAATAACAATTTAAAAGCACATTTTAAATGCTAAAATAAACAACTTACTTTTGGAAAGTTGGACATATGGTCTACAATAATATATGTAGTATTCAAGGTATGATCTATAAAGTAACATGAGTACCTCAATTTTTCTGCTGCTAATACCACTTCCTGATGGCTTTTCCTGCTGCACTGCTGCTTAGCTTTGTTACGTTTTAAATCAGCTAACATAATAATATTCATGTGTATTGTTTTAATTTTTAATAGCATCACACCTTCTTCGGATTACCGCTCCTGGAATTTCTTCTAAATATGTACTGTATATTTAGAATAAAATGAATGTGCATGAAATCATATAGTATAACAACCAAGGTCACATTACAGCCACTCTAAACAAAAAAGTACATACAGTACATTTTGTTATTTCAGAAGCAGCAATGTACTACGATGTACTATCTTTTGGTTGGTGGCTACTCACATATGCCTTTTGTCATTGGCTCACCATATGTTTTAACTAAGTTGCAGCAGTGTATTGCTGCTCTGGAGCTGAATTTAGCTATGTATTTTACACCTTTAGAGGCCTTAAACACACAGTTATATGCAAGCAGCAGTACGTTAATAAAATGCTCTAACACTTTAACGTATTTACTTTTTGTGCTTTATTGTCCCTTTAACCCCTTAATGTTTAGCCCTTAAGAACCAGCGCCATACTGTGCTGATGTCCTGTGGTCTTAAAATGGCGGGCCTTGCTTACATCAGTGAAACTGCTGTATTTCTGCATTCCCCACTAGTGAGGCACTGCAGAAATATCATTATGGAGGCCAAACAAGGATAGCGTTCACAGGGACAGGGTGTCCCTGTGATTGCATGCCTGTTAGTGCTCAGATCAGGGGTTTCCATAACATGAGAGACACACTGTGATCAGCGTGTCTTGCATGGTGTTGCTGGATGCCTGCATGTGAGGCATCCGGCAGCAGTGCAATAACAGTCAAGTTTGACTGTTTCTGTGCATACAATCACTGTGACAGCTAGTCACAGTAATTGTATATTTTAAAAGCCGCCTGAATACCAGCATGCTGCAATGATGCTCAGTGGCCAATCACTGGATGCCTTAGGAGTGAGGCAGTCCAGTGATGCTCAAATAGTTACCCATGGCCATGTAATCACTGTGACAACCAGTCACAGTGATCACATGTCAAAAATGACAAGGCCCCTTCCGATCTGTACCAGTGAAAACATATAGTAAAAAAAAGGTTCAATTTATTTTAATAAAGAATATTTATTAATTTAATTTTGAATTTAATTTTAATAAAAATTTATTTTTGGTACCATTTTATTTTAATAAAGTGTTTGTTTTTTGCCCCAAGTTTTTATTTTCTACCCTTGGCAATAAAGGGTTTAAATATAAAATGTCAAAATAGGCCTAGGTAAATACCCAGGGGTGTCTAAATTCTATAAATATGAACTTTTGTGTAGCAGTTTTCAATTTGGTGACTGCTATTTAGCTTACAATCTAAGCATAACAAAGTTTAGTGTTAAACCAATTATTCCATCTTTTTAGTATTTGGCCTATATTTGCTATAAATAACTTAGGAATATGGGGTATTCCTAAAATCAGAACAACATAATGAATTTATGTGGAGGTATTTTTCTTTTGCTACACTAATTATGTAGAAATGGTTATGAAGAAAACTGCAAAAAATGTTTTTTCATTTTTACCCCATTTTCCAATATGAAATATATATATATTGTTATTTTATGTACCCATTTAGGGTATCACTAGAAAGGCCTGTTTGTCTGTTAAAAAACTGTGTATAACACATATGGGCGCCGCTAACGAGACAGTGGATAACTAAGGTTAAGCAAATAATAAGCAAAAATGCCAAAATTGTCCGAGCCATTTAAAACTGGTCCTTAAGGGGTTAAAATATATTTCCAAAGTTTCAAAAGCCAAATTTATAATAATGCTATCATTTTTCTAGAAAGGCCAATTCTTCAAAGCCGGCATTCATTAGATGGCACCAAGCTGATGGAAAAAGTTGAGACTGCTCAACCTCCCTGGATAACATTAGCGCTAAAAAAACAAAAAGGTTTTCGGGAGCAGCAAGCATCGCGGGAAGAAAGAAGACAAGCAAGGGAAGCTAAACAGGCAGACAGATTAGCAAAGGAAAATGTAATTACATGAATCTATTTGTCTGTCTGTCTATCATGTATCTGTCTGTCTATCAATCAGTATGTCTGTCTATCATGTATCTGTCTGTCTATCAATCAGTATGTCTGTCTATCATGTATCTGTCTGTCTATCAATCAGTATGTCTGTCTTCCATCTATCATTCATTATTTTTCAGCGCTTGTTCATTTTTGGGGGTAAACGTTGCCAATCCTCAGCTAAACACAACTTCTGATTGGCTACTACACAAATATTATATCCCTTATTGGCTCAGCTGTTCAACTCTGGACCAGTAGTGATTTCCCTTTTAAAGCTCCCAATGCTGCTCTAGGAAGAGGAGATGCCGACTAAACGCAATACTTTAATATGTCTTTACCCCTCTGCTTTACTCTTTAGAGCCTGTCTGTCATCAGCAACTTACTGCAGCTTTATCCAGCATGGCAACATGCTACATTAAGGGGAACAGCTCGATCAAGAGGGTTGTGATTTGACAACAACCACAAGCCTCTTGATTGAGCCGTGGAAGACAGGTGGTCTTTGAAAAGTAAAACATAGGATTTTATATATACATAATATACATACTCATCACATTTATACAAAGACTGCTGCTTTACAGTCTATAAAAACTCACATCATTATACAGCATTGTGTGCTCACTGTCAGTGTATAAATACTCAGTATCATTATCAAGAGCAGCATGCTCATTATCAGTGCGTATGTATATGTATATATCCTCACAAAATCATTAGGAGAAGTGTGCCTATTATTACTATTGCTAAATACTAGTTAAATTCATGGAAGGGGCCTCTGTTAAATAGGTCTGCTACTGCCTTTAAACATCTCTTGGTTTAATGTAAAATGGTGCTTATCCCACACTACCTAGAGAGCTTCTGTAAGCTGCAAATGCTGAAAATCGTTGATTTAGGCTGTGTTCAGCATTTTGAAAACCTGTTTTACAGATTTTGCTTTTTGGCTTCTCTCGGGAGTGTGGTAAAAAGCAAATTTTTTTTACACAAAAACTAGAGGTTGTAATGTCCCTTTAACAGACCTTACAACCTATTTGAGAGGGACAGTCCCTAATTCGGAGCTCTATTCTGCTGTCCCTCTGAGACCACCATATGACCCAATTTACAGAATTTCCCTTAGCTCTGCCAATAGACCACCCGTACACACCCACAAACCACCCAAACACACACACTGACCATCCAGACAGGTAAATGATCCCACCTACTACCCCTCCATGACACCACTTGCCAATATGGCATAACCCATAGAATGGCAAATGCCCCTCAACCTTCTGTGTCCCTAATACGTAGCCACAATTTTGGGAGATATGCTTTCAGAGCATATACAGGGGCCGATTTATTAAGGGCTGAATGCTCCTTAACTTGTCCGCCTCCTCTGAGACTGTGGACATCAATCCGCCGGATCTCATATGATCTGGTTGATTGACACCCCCTGCTGCATTGCACAAGCAGTTCACCAGAACTGCTTTTGCAATGTTAAATGCCGACAGCGTATGCTGTCGGCATTCAGCGATGTCGGGCGGACATAACCCGCTACAGCGGATCATGTCCGTCCGAGTGTTCATAAATCGGCCGAACAGGGTGAATGCAACAATAAGCCATTTGTATCTTCTGTGATTTGCATGTAGTGAGTCTACAAGGTGCTAATCTTGGATTTAAAAGAGGTAAACTTAAAAGAAACTGTATATTATGAAGTGGCTTAAAATGGTATGCAGGGATTATACAACATTAGAATAATTAACACTAATATTTTCCTATGCTATAAATATTACTAAAGATTAAAAGGTAAGTAAATAAGGTGCCTTCTCTGTTTCTGTCTCTGGATGCAGAAAAGGCATTTGACCGCATTTATTGGGATTATTTAGATACGGTTTTAGTTACAATGGGTATAACGGGCAAATTTAGGACTGCAATCTCTTCTATTTATTCCCACCTGTCAGCTTTTGTCAAAATAGCAGGGTATAAATCAAAGCCTATAAATATTGACAACGGGACTAGACAGGGATGCCCTCTTTCCCCATTGCTCTTTGCACTTTGCATCAAACCTCTTGCAGCACATATACGACAAAGCAAATATATAGCAGGAATTTCTGTAAATTCCAAGGAATATAAAATTAGTCTGTTTGCGGATGATGTAATTCTTTCCATTACTAAGCCCTTAATCTCCCTACCCCTAGTATACTCCACTATTGCCAAGTTCGCTGAGATCTCAGGCTATAAAATCAATAACAACAAATGTGAAGCTATCAGTGTTAACCGGCCACCACACTAAAAAACTAATAGAGCTCAATTTTTCTTTTTCCTGGGCAGAGGGGGGAATGCGTTATCTGGGAGTATCTCTCGCGGGTAGAGTAGATTCCCTTTACCAAAATAATTATTAGCCTATGCTTTCCCAAATAAAAAATCTACTTCAGAAATGGGAAAAGATGAAAATCTGATTGTATGGCAGGATAATAGGAGTCAAAATGTTGATACTCCCAAAAATGTTATATCTGTTTAGATCTCTCCCAGTTTCGGTTCCAACACTAGTCCTTAATAAACTCCAAAAAGCTATAATATCCTTTATCTGACAAGGAAAGAGATCAAGAATTAACAAACACACTCTGTGTCAGTGTAGAGGGGGGGGGGGTATGGGACTCCCAGACCTTTTGACCTACTACCAAGCTGCACAGATGGCCCAAACATCCTTATGGCACAATCAAATTGATAACATTCAATGAGTTCAATTAGAATCCGATATGGTTATGATAGATCCAATTTACAAACTACTTTGGTCTGGTAAGACTCATACAGGCCCATTTATCAAGCTCCGTATGGAGCTTGAAGGGCCGTGTTTCTGGCGAGTCTTCAGACTCACCAGAAACACAACTTATGAAGCAGCGGTCTAAAGACCGCTGCTCCATAACCCTGTCCGCCTGCTCTGAGCAGGCGGACAGGAATCGCCGGAAATCAACCCGATCGAATGCGATCGAGTTGATTGACACCTCCCTGCTGGCAGGCCGATTGGCCGCGAGTCAGCAGGGGGCGGCGTTGCACCAGCAGCTCTTGTGAGCTGCTGGTGCAATGTTAAATGCGGAGAGCGTATTGCTCTCCGCATTTAGCGAGGTCTTGCGGACCTGATCCGCAGTGTCAGATCAGGTCCGCAAGACCTTTGATAAATTGGGGCCATAGACCCACAATCTGGAGAACTTCCTCTCTATTTCCCACACTGTCTCATTATGGGACTTCTTAACCACTAAATTCAGCATAATTTCAGATACAATTAAGGCGACCCCTTAGTCACTTTCACCACTAAATTTGATATCGGACTCCAAGACAAGTGGGCGAACAGAGGGTTATATAGAATTGCAGACACGTTACAGAATCAGAACTTTTTAGACTTTAATACATATGTTAGTCTTAATGAACATGATAAACCTAGCTGGTTTCATTATTTACAACTTAGAGATACTAAAGAGCAGTTCATTTCCCTTTGGGAACCGTGGATTATGTACTCAGAAGCCAGAACTAGACGACAACCTGACATAAACACTATTATAGCTTCTTAAATTTAGCTAAAGCTTTTATACCATTTGTAAATGCTCAGCTTGAGGGTTTAACCTTCTGTTTAGAATGTTTACCAGGGAATTGGTGCCAAGTCTGTGTTTTTTAGGTATTATTTATCACTGAGTTCACTAACCTTATAGAATGTTGAGAATGAACATTATGTGTATCTCCTCGATTGAGGTTCAAGTGATATGAACATGGACATTGTTACCCCTCATAGTACCCATTGCTGATTTTTGTTCAACGTACCTAATTGATACCTTTGCTGTAATTACTTGATTGTGATTGTGACTTGTAACTGTACGCTCTGTTTTTTGTTATGTTATTTTTTATATCTATTCTTGAGGAAAAAAATAATAAAAATCTTTTTCAATTAAAGGTTAAAAGGTAAATTTTAGGTAAGACTCTGTATAAAGCTCCAGTTTTCATAGTTGCCTCTTGTTACTTAATTTTACATGCGCTAAAACAGTGTCACTTCATTTTGTAACTGTTTGTTTCAGGCTGGGGATGTCATTCAGCCTGTAGAGTACAGAAGCAGATCTGGGTCACTTCAGAAACCAGCTACTCAAGAAGAGAAAAAATGTGAATCAGTCGTCCCCCGGCTGCAACGCAGAGAGCAGCTGCAAAAGTCAAACACCCTTCCAACATCTGTGACAGGTACAACACTAGATATCCTATAGTGCTCAATGAAACAAAAACTTTCCCAAATATCCATTTTACCTACTGAAGTGTATTAAATTGTTTGTAAATAGCATCTTTTAATTTATTTTCTCACTTGAAATAGCTGCTTTTCATCTGCTAAAAACTAACACCTATACTGAACATTTCAATACTGCAGTATTGACTAAAGAATACAATTAATTACTATCAGCTTCTAGCCTGAGTACATTGACCCTTTATTTCCACCACTATAAATTAGTGGAATGAAGAGGGGTTTCACTCCAGACAAGTTACTAATTGAAATATATTTCTGTACTAGAGCAACAATATATATTTTGAATGCCAAATAATCTGATTAATGGCCAAAATTTGACAGATGGAGCTATATTCCAATCTGTTAGAGATTTCCATGTAAAAAATTTGAACTTGGGTATTTTTTCATTTTTCTTTTGTTCATCGTTCTGACCCAACAAAAGGGACACTGTATTAAATGTTTGTCTGTTATCCATACAAATGAGAAACATTTACATATGTAGGGCTTTTGTGCATTCAAAAATATGAAGTAAAAGCTGCTCATATGTAAATTTAAAAAATATATAAGTTGTGTACTTCCTACTACTACTAAAAAAAATATCATTTTGTTTAGCAAGTTTGAGTAGATAGTATCTTTAAAGGGACAGTCTACAATAGAATTTGTATTCTTTTAAAAGATACATAATTAGTGATGTCGCAAACCTAAAAATTTGGGTTCGCGAACTGCGAACATGAACTCCTGCAAAGTTGGCGAACCGGGCGAACCTCCATTGACTTCAATGGGCAGGCAAATTTTAAAACCCACAGGGACTCTTTCTGGCCACAATAGTGGTGGGAAAGTTGTTTCAAGGGGACTAACACCTGGACTGTGGCGTGCCGGAGGGGGATCCATGGCAAAACTCCCATGGAAAATTACATAGTTGATGCAGAGTCTGGTTTTAATCCATAAAGGGCATAAATCACCTAACATTCCTAAATTGTTTGGAATAACGTGCTTTAAAACATCAGGTATGATGTTGTATGGATCAGGTAGTGTAAGGGTTACGCCCGCTTCACAGTGACAGACCAAACTCCCGCAGCGGGTACAACATCATCATCATCACACCGTACATCCATGTGTGTAATGCTGCCTGACTGAGACATATCCCTGTTATCTACATCCTCTGGCAATAATGGTTGCACATCACTCATTTCTTCCAACTGATGTGTAAATAACTCCTCTGACAGATCAAGTGAAGTGGCTGTGGTGCTAGTTGGTGGTGGCAGCAGGAGGGCGAGTGGTTACTTGAGAGGTGCTGCCCGAAGATAAGCTGGAGGAGGATGGTGCGTCAAGGTTTGGAGCGGAAGCTATAGAAGATTGGGTGTCCTGTGTTAAAAAGTCAACTATGTCCTCAGAACTTTTCGAGTTCATGGTACGTGTCTTCTGAACACTGGGCATTATTCTAGGGCCAAAGGGAATCACAGCACCATGACCACGACGGCACCTGCGGGGTGGCCTGCCTCTGCCTGTCATTTTTTTTAAATGTACACTTACACTACTATTAAACAAGATATGAGTGGTGCCACTGGGCAAGTGGGCACAGTATACGCTGTGAGCCTGACACAAAAAAGCAGACTGATGTTTCACAGTCCAAAAAGTTTTTATTCTTTTAAAATGTACACTTACACTACTATTAAACAAGATATGAGTGGTGGCACTGGGCAAGTGGGCACAGTATACGCTGTGAGCCTGACACAAAAAAGCAGACTGATGTTTCACAGTCCAAAAACTTTTTTTTTTTAAATGTACACTTACACTACTATTAAACAAGATATGAGTGGTGGCACTGGGCAAGTGGGCACAGTATACGCTGTGAGCCTGACACAAAAAAGCATACTGATGTTTCACAGTCCAAAAAGTTTTTATTTTTTTAAATGTACAATTACACTACTATTAAACAAGATTTGAGTGATGGCACTGGGCAAGTGGGCACAGTATACGCTGTGAGCCTGACACAAAAAAGCAGACTGATGTTTCACAGTCCAAAAAGTATTTTTTTTTTAAATGTACACTTACACTACTATTAAACAAGATATGAGTGGTGGCTCTGGGCAAGTGGGCACAGTATACGCTGAGCCTGACACAAAAAAGCAGACTGATGTTTCACAGTCCAAAAAGTTTTTTTTTTTAAATGTACACACACTACTATTAAACAAGATATGAGTGGTGGCACTGGGCAAGTGGGCACAGTATACGCTGTGAGCCTGGCACACACGCTGACAGGCAGGCAACTGCAATTAGATTACACAAGCAGACTGATGTTTCACAGTCAAAAAAGTTTTTTTTTTTAAATTTACACTACTGTTACACCAGATATGAGTGGTGGCACTGGGCATGTGGGCACAGTATACGCTGTGAGCCTGGCACACACGCTGGCAGGCAGGCAACTGCAATTAGATTACACTAGCAGACTGATGTTTCACAGTCAAAAAAGTTTTTTTTTAAAAATTTACACTTACACTACTGTTACACCAGATATGAGTGGTAGCACTGGGCAAGTGGGCCTGGCACACACGCTGGCAGGCAGGCAACTGCAATTAGATTACACTAGCAGACTGATGTTTCACAGTCAAAAAAGTTTTTTTTTTTTTAATTTACACTACTGTTACACCAGATATGAGTGGTGGCACTGGGCAAGTGGGCACAGTATACGCTGTGAGCCTGGCACACACGCTGGCAGGCAACTGCAATTAGATTACACTAGCAGACTGATGTTTCACAGTCAAAAAAGTTTTTTTTTTTTTAATTTACACTACTGTTACACCAGATATGAGTGGTGGCACTGGGCAAGTGGGCCTGGCACACACGCTGGCAGGCAGGCAACTGCAATTAGATTACACTAACAGACTGATGTTTCACAGTCAAAAAAGTTTTTTTTTAAAAATTTACACTTACACTACTGTTACACCAGATATGAGTGGTAGCACTGGGCAAGTGGGCCTGGCACACACGCTGGCAGGCAGGCAACTGCAATTAGATTACACAAGCAGACTGATGTTTCACAGTCAAAAAAGTTTTTTTTTTTTTAATTTACACTACTGTTACACCAGATATGAGTGGTGGCACTGGGCAAGTGGGCACAGTATACGCTGTGAGCCTGACACAAAAAAGCATACTGATGTTTCACAGTCCAAAAAGTTTTTATTTTTTTAAATGTACAATTACACTACTATTAAACAAGATATGAGTGATGGCACTGGGCAAGTGGGCACAGTATACGCTGTGAGCCTGACACAAAAAAGCAGACTGATGTTTCACAGTCCAAAAAGTATTTTTTTTTTAAATGTACACTTACACTACTATTAAACAAGATATGAGTGGTGGCTCTGGGCAAGTGGGCACAGTATACGCTGAGCCTGACACAAAAAAGCAGACTGATGTTTCACAGTCCAAAAAGTTTTTTTTTTTAAATGTACACACACTACTATTAAACAAGATATGAGTGGTGGCACTGGGCAAGTGGGCACAGTATACGCTGTGAGCCTGGCACACACGCTGACAGGCAGGCAACTGCAATTAGATTACACAAGCAGACTGATGTTTCACAGTCAAAAAAGTTTTTTTTTTTAAATTTACACTACTGTTACACCAGATATGAGTGGTGGCACTGGGCATGTGGGCACAGTATACGCTGTGAGCCTGGCACACACGCTGGCAGGCAGGCAACTGCAATTAGATTACACTAACAGACTGATGTTTCACAGTCAAAAAAGTTTTTTTTAAAAAATTTACACTTACACTACTGTTACACCAGATATGAGTGGTAGCACTGGGCAAGTGGGCCTGGCACACACGCTGGCAGGCAGGCAACTGCAATTAGATTACACAAGCAGACTGATGTTTCACAGTCAAAAAAGTTTTTTTTTTTTTAATTTACACTACTGTTACACCAGATATGAGTGGTGGCACTGGGCAAGTGGGCACAGTATACGCTGTGAGCCTGGCACACACGCTGGCAGGCAACTGCAATTAGATTACACTAGCAGACTGATGTTTCACAGTCAAAAAAGTTTTTTTTTTTTAAATTTACACTACTGTTACACCAGATATGAGTGGTGGCACTGGGCAAGTGGGCCTGGCACACACTCTGGCAGGCAGGCAGGCAACTGCAATTAGATTACACAAGCAGACTGATGTTTCACAGTCAAATTTTTTTTTTTAAATTTACACTACTGTTACACCAGATATGAGTGGTGGCACTGGGCAAGTGGGCCTGGCACACACGCTGGCAGGCAGGCAACTGCAATTAAATTACACAAGCAGACTGATGTTTCACAGTCAAATTTACACTACTGTTACACCAGATATGAGTGGTGGCACTGGGCAAGTGGGCACAGTATACGCTGTGAGCCTGGCACACACGCTGGCAGGCAGGCAACTGCAATTAGATTACACTAGCAGACTGATGTTTCACAGTAAAAAAAGTTTTTTTTTTTTAAATTTACACTACTGTTACACCAGATATGAGTGGTGGCACTGGGCAAGTGGGCCTGGCACACACTCTGGCAGGCAGGCAGGCAACTGCAATTAGATTACACAAGCAGACTGATGTTTCACAGTCAAATTTTTTTTTTTTAAATTTACACTACTGTTACACCAGATATGAGTGGTGGCACTGGGCAAGTGGGCCTGGCACACACGCTGGCAGGCAGGCAACTGCAATTAGATTACACAAGCAGACTGATGTTTCACAGTCAAATTTACACTACTGTTACACCAGATATGAGTGGTGGCACTGGGCAAGTGGGCACAGTATACGCTGTGAGCCTGGCACACATGCTGGCAGGCAGGCAACTGCAATTAGATTACACTAGCAGACTGATGTTTCACAGTAAAAAAAGTTGTTTTTTTTTACATTTACACTACTGTTACACCAGATATGAGTGGTGGCACTGGGCAAGTGGGCCTGGCACACACGCTGGCAGGCAGGCAGGCAACTGCAATTAGATTACACTAGCAGACTGATGTTTCACAGTAAAAAAAGTTTGGTTTTTTTAAAATGTACACTATTGTGACACCAGATATGAGTGGTGGCACTGGGCAAGTGGGCCTGGCACACACGCTGGCAGGCAGGCAACTGCAATTAGATTACACTAGCAGACTGATGTTTCACAGTCAAAAAAGTTGTTTGTTTTTTTTAAATTTACACTACTGTTACACCAGATATGAGTGGTGGCACTGGGCAAGTGGGCCTGGCACACACGCTGGCAGGCAGGCAACTGCAATTAGATTACACTAGCAGACTGATGTTTCACAGTCAAAAAAGTTTTTTTTTTTATAATTTACACTACTGTTACACCAGATATGAGTGGTGGCACTGGGCAAGTGGCTTGGCAGGCAGGCAACTGCAATTAGATTACACAGGAAAAAAAAACAAAAAAACAGACTGATGTTCTAGCCCTAAAAAGGGCTTTTTGGGGTGCTGTCCTTACAGCAGAGATCAGATGAGTCCTTCAGGACTGTAGTGGACACTGAATACACTAGTCTAGCTATCAATTTCCCTATTAAATCAGCAGCAGCTACACTGTCCCTCCTCTCACTAAGAATGCAGCTTCCGAATGAATCTAAAATGGCTGCTGTCCAGGAGCTGGGAGGGTCTGGGAGGGAGGGTCTGCTGCTGATTGGCTGGAATGTGTCTGCAGACTGTGAGATACAGGGTCAAAGTTTACTCAATGATGACGAATAGGGGGCGGATCGAACATCGCATATGTTCGCCCGCCGCGGCGAACGCGAACATGCTATGTTCACCGGAAACTGTTCGCCGGTGAACTATTCACGACATCACTATACATAATCCCTTTATTACCCATTCCCCAGTTTTGCATAACCAACACAGTTATATTAATACACTTTTTACCTCTGTGATTACCTTGTATCTAAGAACCTTCTGACAGCCCCCTGATAACATGACTGTGACCATTTGTTTATCTAATTACTTGCATTTAGCAATGTGTTTTGCTAAATCTTAAATAACATTCTGTGCCTGAACACAGTGTTATCTATATGGCCCACATGAACTATCAAGTCTCTTGTTGTGAAAAGCAATGTAAAAAGCATGTGATAAGAGGCAGCCCTCAAGGGCTTAGAAATTAGCACATGAGCCTACCTAGGTTTAGTTTCAACTAAGAATACCAAGAGAAAAAAAGCAAATTTGATGATAAAAGTAAATTGAAAAGTTGATTAAAATTACATGTCCTATTTGAATAATAAAAGTTTAATTTTGACTAGACTGTCCCTTTAATCTGCACAAGTTATGTCCACTATAAACACAAAACAACTGCATTGGCTGCATTCTGATTGGGTAAACACACAAAAACCTATAAGCATCTCTCAATTATCTCAGATCCACCCGGGTTGTGATGGGTTGTGAGGGTTCCCACTTGCAGTGTCGCTGGCAAGGGTGCAGTTTTTAGGGACTCCCCCAGCCTTACCAAGGACATACCCCAAACCCAGCCCATGATATGGCTACTGCCCTGCCCACAAAACACTGCCGATTATGTTTGTACAGTTGGCTAATAGCAAACCAAGATGTGCAATTATTCCCTTCATTTCAATTCTGAGTAATTTTATAATACACATTTTTTTTAATTAATTCTAAACATTTAATTGCATTCATAATTGAAAATGTTTTTGTAAATAATTTGGTAAATAATTGTATTTTATTTGTGTTTGTTTCATAATTTAAAAGTATAAGTTGCTCAATATTTTTAATGTTTCTATTAAACTAGGATGCAATTGTGTGTATTAAACCATGTAAACCTAGCATACTATAATTTTTAAACATAAAAAAAAGAGAATGTAAAAAAATAGATGGTATAAAAAACATGCTGTGCAAAATATCGGCTAGATTTAGAGTTTTGTCGGTAACGACCCGCGTAGCTAACGCTGGCTTTTTTTCTCCCGCACCTTTTAAATACCGCTGGTATTTAGAGTTCACAGAAGGGCTGCGTTAGGCTCCAAAAAGGGAGCATATAGCATATTTACCGCCACTGCAATTCTCAATACCAGCGGTGCTTACGGACGCGGCCAGCTTCAAAAACGTGCTCGTGCACGATTCCCCCATAGAAAACAATGGGACATTTTGAACTGAAAAAAAACCAAACACCTACAAAAAAGCAGCGTTCAGCTCCTAATGCAGCCCCATTGTTTCCTATGGGGAAACACTTCCTATGTCTGCACCTAACACTGAACCCCGAGTCTAAACACCCCTAACCTTTCACTTATTAACCCCTAATCTGCCGCCCCCGCTATCGCTGACACCTGCATATTTTTTAACCCCTAATCTGCCACTCCGTACACCGCCGCAACCTATGTTATCCCTTTGAACCCCTAATCTGCTGCTCCTAACACCGCCGACCCCTATATTATATTTATTAACCCCTAATCTGCCGCCCCCAACGTCGCCTCCACCTACCTACAATTATTAACCCCTAATCTGCCGAGCGGACCTCACCGCTACTCTAATACATTTATTAACCCCTAAAGCTAAGTCTAACCTCAACCCTAACACCCCCCTAAGTTAAATATAATTTAAATCTAACGAAATAAATTAACTCTTATTAAATAAATTATTACTATTTAAAGCTAAATACTTACCTGTAAAATAAACCCTAATATAGCTACAATATAAATTATAATTATATTGTAGCTATTTTAGGATTAATATTTATATTACAGGCAACTTTGTATTTATTTTAACCAGGTACAATAGCTATTAAATAGTTAATAACTATTTAATAGTTACCTAGTTAAAATAATTACAAAATTACCTGTAAAATAAATCCTAACCTAAGTTAAAATTAAACCTAACACTACACTATCAATAAATGAATTAAATAAAATACCTACAATTAAACCTAACACTACACTATCAATAAATTAATTAAATACAATACCTACAAATAAATACAATTAAATAAACTAACTAAAGTACAAAAAATAAAAAAGAACTAAGTTACAAAAAATAAAAAAATATTTACAAACATTAGAAAAATATTACAACAATTTTAAACTAATTACACCTACTCTAAGCCCCCTAATAAAATAACAAAGACCCCCAAAATAAAAAAATGCCCTACCCTATTCTAAAATTAAAATAGAAAAGCTCTTTTACCTTACCAGCCCTGAAAAGGGCCTTTTGCGAGGCATGCCCCAAAGAATTCAGGTCTTTTGCCTGTAAAAAAAACCCATACAATACCACCCCCCAACATTACAACCCACCACCCATATACCCCTAATCTAACCCAAACCCCCCTTAAATAAACCTAACACTAAGCCCCTGAAGATCTCCCTACCTTGTCTTCACCACACCGGGTTCACCGATCGGTCCAGAAGAGCCTCCAAAGTCTTCATCCAAGCGGGAGCTGAAGAGGTCCATGATCCGGCTGAAGTCTTCATCCAAGCGGGAGCTGAAGAGGTCCATGATGCGACTGAAGTCTTCATCCAAGCAGGAGCTGAAGAGGTCCATGATCCGGGTGAAGTCTTCTATCAAGCGGCATCTTCAATCTTCTTTCTTCCGGATCCATGTTCATCCCGCCGAAGCGGAACATCCATCTTCACCGACGACTTCCCGACGAATGACGGTTCCTTTAAGGGACGTCATCCAAGATGGCGTCCCACGAATTCCGATTGGCTGATAGGATTCTATCAGCCAATCGGAATTAAGGTAGGAAAATTCTGATTGGCTGATGGAATCAGCCAATCAGATTGAAGTTCAATCCGATTGGCTGATCCAATCAGCCAATCAGATTGAGCTTGCATTCTATTGGCTGTTCCGATCAGCCAATAGAATGCGAGCTCAATCTGATTGGCTGAATACGCTCTCCGTGAGCTGCTGGTGCAACGCCGCCCCCTGCAGATTTGGGGCCAAACGGCCACCAGCAGGGTGGTGTCAATCAACCCGATCATACTCGATCGGGTTGAATTCCGGCGATTCCTGTCCGCCTCACCAGAGCAGGTGGACAGGGTTATGGAGCAGCGGTCTTTAGAGTGTAACTGTACTTTGTAATGTATTTTGATGTGTTTTGTGACACTTTTTAGTATCGCAAAACAGTTAAACAGAGCTCTGAAGTCGCGGTAATCACACTAGCGTAAATCGCAATTGCAGTCAAGCAATTGTGTTTACTTTCAACTCGGAATACCAGCTGTAAGCTGACCATAAACTCCCGCCATAAACCCCTTATCGCTTGCGTGTTTGCACTCCACTATTAGGTGCCGATTTATCAAATGGCGGGCGGAAATGATTCGCTGTAGTGAATCGTGTCAGCGCGGCATTGCTAAATGCCGACAGCATACACTGTCGGCATTTATCATTTTACAAGTATTTCTGGTGAAATGCTTGCGCAATGCCGCCACATTTGCGGTCAATCGGCCGCTATCAGGAGGTGTCAATCATCCTGATCGGATTGGGATGATTGCAGTCCGCCACCTAAAAGGTAGCGGACAAGTTAAGGAGCGGTGGTTTTACGACCGCTGTTTTTAGCTTAAGTTTCCGGTGAGCAGGAAACTTCAGGGGTAGATTGCAGCATCTGCTGCTTAATAAATCTACCCCATAATCAGGCCCTAAATAGGGTCATATAAATGTTAATTTATGACTGGAATGAAGGGTTTGGATGTTTAAATTTGTTAATTTAAAATAATCTCAGTTATATGAAATTATTGTTAAGTGAAAACAACTTGCATTCAAACCTATTAGACAGATAGTCAGCCTCAATATTGTATTAATTATCTATCATATTTTACTTTCTCTTTGGCCTTTATTGTTTGCTGTCATGAAGGGTTCCAAAAATTATTAAAATTCTCTGATATCTCTGTTTTCTTATTATTTTTATAATGCGATCTGCAACTCTACCTATTTCCTTTTTCTTCTTTATTCTTTTTCAATTTAGAGAGAAATATAAATTAAAAAAGATTTAAAGAAGAAAAATGAAGAAAATCAGACATTTACATATCTATCATACATGTAAATGTTGTGCCAACCCATACAAACTTATTTTATCACTCACAAAATAGAGAAAATAGATGAGAAAGAAAAAGTCATATAGAAATTAAACAGGGCAAGAAAATATTATATATTACACGGATGTAGTAACAACAGCCAGAAACCTGAAACAGTTCAGCTAGAGAACTCCAGAAGAATACATAGGTATACTGTCCATCTTGCTAACCAGAGAATAGGGGAAGTTATTGTCACAACAGAATGTTTACACTTGGCTGCTATATTATCCTATAGCAAGACAACAGAAATGGCCTGTAATTACAAGGTGTTTACTGTCCATTTAAATAAGTGAAATTTATTAGCTCTGCTAAAGAATAGAGGCCCTTTTCTGTCCTTTTAGTAATGTGCATTTATACTTAATGCTCTCTTATAATGAATAGTCACTAATGCTGCATTTTATTGTATCTTTTTTCTTAAAAGTGGAGATCACTGATACAGTTCCAGTTCCTCCCCTATCAAAGGACATTCCTAAGAGATTCTCCACTCCAGATGCTACTCCCGTTTCATCAGAGCCAGCCTGGCTAGCTTTGGCCAAAAGGAAAGCAAAAGCTTGGAGTGATTGCCCACAAATTATTAAGTAAACATTGTATCTTAAGACGCTAGATATGATTAGGTGTTCTCTACCTGTGTTTGTGTTCCACTGTATGGTTGTTACAATAGACATACACAGTAAACGTTGTATTCAGGGGTTATCCAACAAAAGGATACAAGCCGATATTAAAACAAATGTGTTGTGTTGTTTACATTTGCTTCCTTTTACTGGGACAATGTAACGGTGAACAATATATAAGTTCTACACAGCTTCTATGTTTAAGAACTTTTAAACTCTGCTCTTATTCAGGACTCTTCTTTACAGAACAATGTATGTATCAATTGGAATATTGTTGACCCCTCAGAAATGCCAGTTACACCATCTTAAGGAAACCACAAAAATGACAAATCTCTCCAGCAAAACAGATTTTAATTACAAGTTCTTTACATTTGTGTATATTATTGTGAAAATGTTTTATACAGAAAAGAAATGCATAAATGATATTTCATGTTTAAAAATGATGCCTCAACCAAATGATGTCTTCTCTGGACTTTTATGGCCAATACAAAGTTGGACTTTCTTTTCCAGGTCTCATAATCATGTGCTCTGTTCTACTGTATCATGTGCCTGTAATGTATGGAGTAAAGGGACAGTCTACTCCAAAATGGTTAATGTTTAAAAAAAGATAGATAATCCCTTTATTACCCATTCCCCAGTTTTGCATAACCAACATAGTTATATTAATTGTAATTACCTTGTATCTAAGCCTCTGCAAACTGCCCCCTTATTTCAGTTCTTTTGTCAGAATGGCATATTAGCCAAAAAGTGGTGACAATGTTATCTATATGGCACACATGAACTAGTGATGTCAAGCTGTAAAAATTAGCAATAAGCCTACCTAGGTTTAGCTTTCAAAAAAGAATACCAAGCAAACAAAGCAAATTTGATGATAAAAGTAAATTCGGAAATTTGTTTAGAATGGCATGCCCTATCTGAATCATGAAAGTTTAATTTTGACTAGACTTTCCCTAATGGTTGTATAGCTAAAGGGCCTGCTAAGAACTCAGAGATAGCAAATTGGGCATCATCTGTTGTTTTCAGTATAATGCACATCAAGTTGAAGTATTGTCTTATTAATCTATACAGCACAATATAAAATAAGTGGTATTTGATTGGTTCACATTTACAAAGAAACATCATGTTGCTGATATATGAGCATAATATCAAGAATGTCATCATTTTCTCTCTTTCTCATTCTCTTTATTCCGTAAAACCATATCCCATGAACATTTGTCTTAAACTCATAGATAGCACTTCATTCTCCTAGTCTTACATAAGCATATACTTAAAGTTTGAATAGCAACATAAATTCACTGATCATTGACTACAGTAGCCTACCTTAACAAATTCTAATGTTTCACTGACGTTGGTAGGATTACATCATTTGGTCTAATGCTTTTAAAATCATTCAGTAGGGTGATGCACATTTATTACTACTAGTTGAGGTAGACACTCTTAGTTGTTTACACGAAGGGCCAGTTACCACAGTTCTTTACTGACCAATACTGCATAATCTAAGCAATCACGCATATTCAGCAACCAGCTTTTATTTTTAGAAACCAGCGAGAGATGTCATTTGACAACTACTGCCAGGTGGATAGAAACAACTATGACTCTTAATAACTACACAACAGGTACCAGCATGTTGTAATGAGGTCTATACAACTTTTTGCCAATGCCCACTATTTATAGAGCCATTTCTTCCCATGTTGTTTATTTTACTATGTAACTATCTGTTGCTAACATGTAATTTACATACAGTATATCTAGAAAATGGATACTCAGTACAACTGCAACAACTTGGTTGAAATCCCACTCTAGAGCCACAAATTAGCACATGCACAACTTGTAATAACAAAACATTGTATAGCTGTTTATGGGACACGTGCTGTGTTAGATAATCAGTGTTAATTGTTTGATAGTTGTTTGAAGGACATTTTACATTTAGTTTATTCTTAGAATGATGTATAAAATATCACAAATGTGCACACTGTAAACACTTTACTAGTTACTAGTTGTCATCTTCATGCAATTAAACATTATGCTCCACTTGTGCCTGTCTGAAACTTAGGAATGGATTATTAATATATATATAATGAGTCAAAATATATATCCAAACATTTCTCATTTTAATTCAAAATAGATTTATTAAAACAAAATATATTCATTTGTTACTGTTCAAACTTGTCATGGATTATTTATTTGCCATGTTTTAATTACATGTCATGGCTAGAACAAATTGACATGTGTTTACAAACCAACCTTTTTTCTCTCTTTTTTAAATTGTGTACTTGTTAATAATACACCATTAACAAAATGTATGTTTAAGTACAATCATCATTGTGTAACTGACTGTTATATTTTGACATTTATGCAAATATAAAAACCATACACATGTCACTATGATTCTGAGAGCAAAACTATTTGTATCCATTCCAGCTGATGGTTAATAAATGTCACTTGCACAAAAGCAACTTTCAGACAACAGTGGAGGATAAAATATAAAACCAGCAATGAAGATGTATTTATGAGATACTGTATTATGTTTTGTTAAGCATATAAAAAAAAAAACAAGCAAATCACTTTAGTTCAAATAATATACAGAGGTATAGTTTAATAGCTTAATGCACTAGATGGTTGGGTTTGGAATATTTATGCTAGTTAGAGAAAATATTTTTCTGTGTTTATTATGTCTTATTTATTTTGGTGAAATTGCCTTATCTGACCACGGCATTGAATAGGTTTTGCTGTGGTTCGATATGTTGATATCTCAAATGTCACACGCATGTGTAAGAAGTGCTTATTAAGATACAAGGAAAAAGAAAAAGCTGCAAAGGAAAGAATGCCTTTATGGACAAACGCGATATTCACTACATTGGCTAAAATGAAAAACTATCAAAACTATTAAACTGATATAGACCTGTGTAATATTTTATTTTTGACTACATAATAGTTTTGAAAAATCAAAGAATTGCATTTAAACAGAATTTACTTCTTGTTTATTTCATCCAGAAAAATATAAGAAAAACATTCAGACATCATTAGTACCTATATGCATGTTATTGTTTTTATATTTAAATGCATATGCATTTATTTAATAAAAAAATAATGGAAATCAAAGTAGAAAGTGAATTTGAAAATATTTCCTTTCTTTAAATACACACATTTTCCTCCGATTTATTTTCCATAACACTTAATACCTGTTAATAGTAATAAAAACTATTTTTCCTAGTTTATAACGTTAGGGTTAATAAAAAAAAATCAGTCTGACATTAAAGATGCACAGACCCATTTTCACCTTTAAATTATATCTCGATACTGCCCACTTCCCAGTTATAAAATAGTATTTTTAATACTAGGGCACCTGCAAGAATATGTCAGTTTGTTAAGTTATCACCAGACTGTTGATACCGACATACATAACAAATTAATATCTTACCATAGCTTATTTTACTTCAACTGAATACATTTTTATGTATATGACTTGAAGGAGAAATAAGGTTATCCTAAATTACGTTATTTCTAAAGCTAAGTTGTCAACTTTCTATAGTCATATATTAAATAATATTAATTATTTTATGTTAAATTAATTTAAAAAAAAATATTAGTAATACCATATGTAAGTACAATTACAATTTTCTGTTATTCAAAGAAAGTTATTTTTTAATTACTGTTGATGTGTACAAAATATAAATATCTGAAGTTATGGTGAATTAGTTTCAGCCCACTTAAAAAAAAAAAGTGTTCTAATTTTTTGTCTGTTCCATTACAGTGTTATAAAATCTGCATTTTATAGGTGAGTGTAGTCACTTTTTTGTTTGCTTTATAGCTTTTATGTGACCTAGTGTGATCTGTTTAAAGGGATATAATGTGCATGAATGCATTTTAGTTTTGCATCAGAATAAGCTTGTATTAGCAAAAATGTTCCTGATAAAAACTACCACAGTTTTAGTGGCATAAGCACAGTGCATGATCTTATAGAGCAACCAGTAACAAATCTAAACTTTTTAATTAATATTGTTTTAAAACTATTTAAAATTACATTTTTTCCCACCAGTAAGTCACAATCTTCTCTGCCTGTGTTTTTTTTTTGTGTGTTTTAAAATGCAAATAATAGTCTATATTTATTTAAAACAACAACTATTACCTTTCTGATTATTATAATGTACTATCTGATGGTACTGAGTATACAAAAGTATTAAAAATGATATACAACTGCCTTTTGGTTGCAAGTATAAGCTGAATTATTACTTTTTAATATTACCTAGATGACATAAGCTATTATTTTTTACAATTGGTCCCACCCCCTCTCCAAGTTGTGCCATTTTACAGATCCAAATATATAAATATTCTGAAATCCAAACTATTCCAAAATTCAAACCTTTTCCGGCCCCAAACAGTTTGGATAAAGGGTTTTGTATCTGTAGCATGACTTAATTTGCATCTTACAAGCCACAGCTTAATCTATGAGCAGGCGTGGTGTGTGAATGTCGGTGTGCAGGGCATACACGGAATATGTGCTTATGTCACTTGTACTAGATGCTGTGTTTGTGCTAATAGCAATGTATCACAATAGAGCATTTACTCAAAACTGAAATGCATTCATGTCCCTTTAAGCAATGTTAGGTGTTTGAATGAATAACCATACATCCACATTACATATGCATGGGGTGCTACTTATTGATCTCACACTTTTAATTTTTTTCAATACTTTTTTTTAAAGAATTTAATAAGAGGAACCTGCTGTTTTCTTCCAGTTGTTTTTGCTATGAATACCGATGATAGGTTCCTGTGTATAATTTTTTTATTGTATTGACTGCTCTGTAAAAAAGGAATTGTTGACAGAGATTTCCTATTTATAACTGGCCATGCACTTATTAAACAAACATGGTTGATTCCAATGTTGTATTAATTTATACTGTACATTCAACTTTTTTTTCGAAAACTTCAGTCTCTTTTGAAACTGCCATTAACAAACATCAAAAAGCTAATTGTAAATTGTGGCTGAATTCTGTCCTTGCAGCCACCTACTGACACAGGGAGACTTTATATATTTGTCTCCTTTGCAATGCTAACATCATAGGGATGTTAAAAATTAGAAAGATGTATTTTGAGTGTAGATCATTTTCCTATATATATATATATATATATATATATATATATATATATATATATATATATATATATATATATGTATATTACAAATATATGTGTGTATATATATATATATTATTTAAAATATATATATATATATATATATATATATATATATATATGTATATTTCATGTCTCTTTAAGCATGAACTTTATCCTATATTTCTTAACAGCTCAACTGTTGCACACTTGCACTATATACCAGAAAGTATTACTTTAACATTTTGTACTAATATTTTTACAACTAGCAAAAATTATTTATGAATAAAATAAGCCACAACAAAATAATATGTCATCTATTAACCACTAGAAATAGTCTAGTATAAAATAATGTAGTTAATAAACATCATGATGTCTGAAGAGTTTGATAGATTGGATCCTAGTATATATAACAGTTCATATAATTGCTGTTAAAAGGATCTTCAACTGAAAATAAAATCCCAATAAAATGTTTAAAGTAATATTCTAGTGTAATAATGACATGTTCTAATTTATTACAGTATATTATTAATAAATTAATTCTTGTTTCTCAAAATTGTCTCTTCTGAGAAGGAAAATCACGTGAGCATGTCTGGTGTGCTATTTAAATGTCTTTTACTTAAATAGAGAAAAAGTATTTATTAATAAAATGTTGTTATGAGCTGGAGAGTTTAACTATTTCAATATAAAGTCTCTTTAATTAACCATAGTGAAAGAATGTTTAGTAAAGAAACTAAAATTAATTTTAAATGTATCATTGAGTAGATTAAACTATTCTATCATGCAAATTCTCCACTTCCATTTGTTGCAGGTGAGACACGAAGGAAGCATAATCCCTTAGCACGATTGTGTATAAATCTATTAACGTTGTAAAACTGTGGGATTTTTGTTTACTGTACTTTTTTATTTATTTTTTTTTTCAAATGTTTTCAAGTACAATTGTTTCTTACCCGAATGTTCTTAATTTTAACTAAATTATAAGTAAGTGAAGATATAACAAAATGGTATGTATTCAGTGTCATCAGTTTATGAAATGCAGGTTTACTTTTTATGCTATACTTTTTTGTGCTCAAGGTGTTTTTCGAAAATGTTTCAATAAGAACAACAAAAAAAAGAATAGAAATTCTTATCTGTGTAATTACTATTTCAGTTTTGTTTGACTGTTATGTAATGGTTCATTACGAACAAAAGAAAAATCTTATTCAATAAAAATAAGTATATACTTTTCAACATTTTTGTGTGTGCTTCATTATTGCATTATTTTTGTGGGTATATTAGACAAAAAAAAATGTTTGTCCATCACACATAGCTTAATGTGAATAGTTATTGGTGTTTATACAAAGTTAATGGTTAACACCTGTTTTGATTTCATGTATAAATATGGCAGAAATAATAACTGTCATTGAGAAAGGCGGAGAGTCAAAACGCATTTGATGTGAATGTTGTATACACTGTGCCTTTGGTATTTTAAACTGTTCCTCTCCATTTTATATGCTTTTAAAAATATTTCATAAAGACAATGAACTTTTAACTTTGGAAGTTATGGACGCTTTCTTCTGATAAATTTGTATAATGTGCAAGATTGCGTGGACCATGTACGGGTCCTGAGAAGTGTCTGCATGAATGGACTACGCACAGCTTATATTTGGAGTCTTCCTGATGTATTCGGTCTCTGGACAGGAATTCTAACTAACATGACTTTGCCTTTGTTAGTCATCAAATTTGGGGTGAGTGTTTACAAGTGTCTAATTATTTATTTGAGACCAGGGATTAACTTTTTCCCCTATTTATTTGTTCATTTATTAGAGAGGTACCAATTCCCTAAAGTCCATTTTATTTACATGGAGGGGGCAGTTTCGGATTAAACCAACTTTGTGCTCCAAGAATGAACTAATATGGGTTTAGATGTAACTGGACTGTTCTCAGAGTCAATTTACTTTTTAATGTTAACATCTATATGGACTCTTTTTTTTTTTTTTAAGCAGAGAGACTAAAAACTTCAGATAAAAAATTAGAATTGGGTGTTATCTTTCTACAAGAATATTTGGGAGTCTCCCACATTCTAAGAAGTTTAAGAATAAAGAAGTTTCCCACAGTAGAGATTGATTTCCCTAATTTTAAGGAGAGATAAGAGAATTTTCTTACGAAAACTTTTCTTGTTGATTGAACTTTTGTTAGAACAAAAACATTACCAACGGGAACAATTAAAGGTTCTGTTGGTCAAAGTTCAGGAACAGCTGCAACTTTGCCAGTCTGAGACACACTTTAAGGAATGTGATATAAAGATCAAATCTAATATGACAGCTTTACAATCTCAGGTTATACTTAAAGGGACACTCAGGTTAAATTACATTTTCATGATTCAGATACAGCATGTCATTTTAAACAACTTTCCAATTTACTTCCATTAAAAAAAAATGTGCACAGTCTTTTATATTTACACTTTTTGAGTTACCAGATCCTACTGAGCATGTGCAAGAATTCACAGACTATACGTATATGCATTTGTGATTGGCTGATTGCTATCACATGGTACAAGGGGAGTGGAAATATACATAACTTTGAAATTTGTTATAATAAAATCTACTACTCATTTGAAGTTCAGACTAAGTGCATTGTCTTGTTATCTTGCATTTGTTGATTATGCAAAGCTAATGTGTTGACTGGTCCTTTAAAAGGAATTCTAAATATATTTGTGACTATGAGCTAAATGCAGTTTATGGATGGGAAAATCCTGCTGGTCAGAGGAATAGACGTTACAGTGTGAATAGTAACAAAATAAAAAATAAGATGCATAGGGTACATTTTTCTGACACAGATTCTTCTGGCCAGTTGAATCAATTGACTATCATTTTAGTTGATCAACCCTCTATTGCCCAGTAGTACAAATAACGTTGAACAGAGAGTACAACAGGAAATTAAAGTAACAGGCAAATGCCTTAATTTTTTTTTAGAGAATTCAGGTAAATCACAAACTTATATTAAAAGACACACAAAAAAAGTGGGCATATGAGGTAGGAGGACAAAAACTCTATCTTCAGAGGAGGCGTAAAAAAAGGAGGAATTATGTACAGATAATGTTTTGAATCTATCCAATGTTGAGTTAACATCTGCACAGCTTATTATTTAGTTTGGGCTTTTAAACAGTGAAACATTTTGATCTATTTAGCACCATATTAAATGTGAAACATTTTGGTGTATAACATGATGTTGAATTAATTATATTGCCTTAGAGCAGTGTGATGCTACTGAAAACAGGGTGACAGATACATTTTCAAGAACATTGTATAGTGAGTGAATTTATGAAAAATCTTGAATGTCCATCTAATATTGAGCTTTTAAAATCATGTAAAGATTTGTCCTTAAGCTTTAAGAAACAAAATCATTTTTATTACCATGTTCAGGTCATCTGCAATTGAAGTATTTTACAGAGAAGTTGAATCCAAATTGAGATCTTTACGTGATAATATTAATTATCAAGAGCATCACAGGGATAATTTACCAAGGTCACAGAAGCAATCTTTGAAGGAATTAAGAGAAAATATGACCCTCACATTCAGCACATATTTATATAATAATGATAAATAAAACAAGGAGACAAAAGTGGGGTGTAAAAAGGCCGCAGCCCAAATTTATTAACAATAGATAAAACATAAATGACCATAAGCCAATAACTTATTATCTTAGAGCTAGCCTCCCCCATAACCTCACGTGCCTTCCACTGGTTCAAAACCAGACAGACACAATTCATAAACTCTCTCCAACCCAGGGAGGTACCATTTATTCCCTCAAATAATGCCAAACAGAGGCAAGCAACCTGCCTAAGCTGCGACAACCACTACTAAAATGATAAAATGGGGGAGGGAGCTTCAAATTCGCGTTTTGACTGGCTAAGCTTCGCCCCTTCACCTCACAATAACCCACTACAAACCTTCAAACCAGATAGGAGCTACGGGTTTCGATAGGGGTAAAAAAAAAAACCTCCCCTTAATTTCATGCGCACAGGGTTTAATTGACCCTCACACTCAGCACATATATATATAATAATTATAAATAAAACAAGGAGACAAAAGTGGGGTGTAAAAAGGCTGCAGCCCAAATTTATTAACAATAGATAAAACATAAATGACCATAAGCCAATAACTTATTATCTTAGAGCTAGCCTCGCCATAATCTCACGTGCCTTCCACTGGCTCAAAACCAGGCACGCCCACAATTCATAAACTCTCCCCAACCCAGGGAGGTACCATTTATTCCCTCAAATAATGCCAAACAGAGGCAAGCAACCTGCCTAAGCTGCGACAACCACTACTAAAATGATAAAATGGGGGAGGGAGCTTCAAATTCGCGCTCTGACTGACTAAGCTCCGCCCCTTCACCTCACGATAACCCACTACAAACCTTCAAACAAGATAGAAGCTACGGGCTTTGATAGGGGGCAAAAAAACCCTCCCCTTAATTTCATGCGCACAGGGTTTAATTGACCCTCACAATCAGCACATATATATAATAATAATGATAAATAAATTACAGAGAGAGAAGTGGGGTGTAAAAAGGCTGCAACCCAAATTTATTCACAATAGATAAAACATAAATGACCATAAGCCAATAACTTATTATCTTAGAGCTAGCCTCCCCCATAACCTCACGTGCCTTCCACTGGCTCAAAACTAGGCACACCCACAATTCATAAACTCTCCCCAACCCAGGGAGGTACCATTTATTCCCTCAAATAATGCCAAACCGAGGCCAGCACCCTGCCACAGCATGACCTAAGGACATGCACCACCCAACCATGCTAAGGCCTTTAACAAAAAAACCAAATAAACAAATAAAGCCCAACTTCATTTAGATGAACACCATCTTTCAAGAAAAAACATCTCCCCGATTCACCTTCAAACTCCACATGTCAAATTTCGAATCCACCTATCTTTCTAACAAAACTACCAATCATTCTATTTACTTTCTGTGTGGAAAAATCAAATTTTTTTATATCCCAAGCAGATCTCCAAACCAATCTTGTTTCTATTTCAGACCAAATATTCATTAACCGTGGAAATAACTCTTTTAATCTTTCAACATCCCAACAAATCTTATCAACCAATTCCTTTTGGGACATGAAACCCAGATCATTGCCACCAGCATGAATTATTAACAGATCAGGCAGCCTGAACAACTGGGCCCTATCAATAACTTGTCCCAAAATCTAACCCCATCTTCAACCCCGTAACCCAAACCATTTTACCATAACTTTGTTAACAGGCAACCCCAACTGAACTCCCACCTCTTTAACAGCTGCTGCTTTACGGGCCCAATAAACATATGAGTGTCTAACGATCCAAAAATGGACTGCGCCTGTTAAGACAGAATACAAATGATAATTTCAAATTAGGACGTACATATAGCTTAAAACAACCCAATTTCCACCTCCCAATATTTTTGACCACCTCATCACTTAAACCTAAATCATGAGCCTCTGTTGTGACCCCGATCCTAAAGGAATGGCAACCAAACTCACTCTCATTCACCCCCAACAATCTTAATCATTTTTTAAAAACAGCCTCGAATTGATACTTAGACAAGGGGGAACCATCCTCATGATGGAAAAAGGGGTCATCTGAAACAAAGGTACTCAAAGACCTAAATTCCTCCACTGCTAAAACTGGGCAACATAAACCCCCAATTTTAAATAAACGGATCTATCTCCCAATCCCTTCTTGATCAGTCTTGGACTTAGGCAACCATATAAGAACTTCCAACTGATTCAACACAATATGGGATGCCTGGAGCCCACCCATATCCTTTCTATTAGCCCCAACCAATTCAGAAATTCGAAAAGCACCAAAAAACGCCAATACAAAGGCAACTTTAAACAAGACAAATTCGAAATGGGACACGCATATATCTGACAGAGAAGAAACTATTCTCAGGAGTAAAGAGAACACTAAAGGCCTTCTCTTGTCCTTAACTATTCTATTTCTACACAAGCCCTTGGCCATCATTCTAGCCAAAAAAATCTTTTGTCAAATCCTGACAACCCAATAATTGGAAAAAAAAGCCAGAGCTGCCAATTTCATTTTAACCACAGACCTAGACAAACCAAACTTGCCCCACTCCTCCATCCACAACAACAAGCAATCCAGTCTACCAAAAGTTCCGTTTTGTGAACCACCTTTACCAACCCTGTCAAACCACTGAACCCAAACTGAAGAATATGATTTCAGAGTTTTAGGAGCTAAAGCTCCACATGCCAAATTCAAGAATCTAGGAAGCTCAGCTGCCACAAATCTTCCAGACAAGGCATTCCTCTCACTTCCGCATCCGGTGCCAGTTTCCATAAATGATCCTACTGCAGACGGGATAAAGCGTCAGCAATTTCCTTAATTTTACCAGGCACATGAACCACCCTGAAAACCACATTATTTCTCAAGCATTCAAGAACAAACACTCTCAGCAAAATGATCACCAGGACAGAATTGGCCGTTAGACGATTCAACGCCATGTCCACACCCATATTATCTGAGTGAAAGATGACTCTCCCATTGCATAGCGTGTCACTCCATACTCTAACTGCTACCACTAGTGGGAATAGTTCCAAGAAAACCAAATTTTTTGTAAGGCCAACATCGATCCAAACCTGGGGCCAAACATCAACACACCATCTTCCGTTAAGGAATGCATCAAAACCAATAGAACCCAATGCATCTGTAAATAGATGTAAATCCTCATCAGAAATAGGAGCCTCCAGGACCAAAGATCTCCCATTGAAATCATTTAGGAAAATCAAACAAATCCTCAAATTTGGATTTGGATTTGGATTAAAAAATGAGGCAACTGCGGGGAGGAGCCAGCTACCGCCGGGATAAGACGCACACTTCTAGAGCTCCTATAACATTCTACAATTCTAAAGGTCTTATTCTATATTTTGCACATTTTCGCCTCATTTTGGAGATCCCTGAAGAGATCTATCTTCTGGCCGCCTGAGAGATACCCTAGCAGTGTTAAACTCCTTGGTGCGGGTCCTGCTTTTATAACTACTGCTGGCACACTGTTTGTGTGAAATCATGGCTGCACTTCTGCTAAATCAGATTAAGGAGCTCTTAGACCACCATAACGAAGCCCTTCTGAATACAATCGCCGAGGCTTTCAAGCCCCTTATAGCACATTCTGCTACTCTGGGCGTTTTGTCTAATTTTGAGGAGAAGCACCCAGAAAGAGCAATTACCCCGCGAAAGCCGCCATCTTGGACGACTACATTGGAGCATCCATCCCTGCTACACGACAAGGTGGAAACAGAAAGGCAGTGTGCTAGTGTTATGCCGGTCACTGCTGAGGAACTATTAGACCTACATTCGCAAACTCCCTACAGTACATCTAGTGAAAAGTCACCTCCAGATATTCCCCGGAACGCTTCAGTGCGGATTGAGCCACGTGAACAGCGGAGGTCTTTTGACGGCTTGATAATATACCGGAGCCCATATGAGGTAATCGGGGTATCTTATAGAGCAGAATCTGAACTGATGGGTCTCTCAGCTTATGTCACTCCCCTCCATCTGGCAAGTCGGGACATTTGCCCTGCAAAGCTGGTACTAAACTTACAGCTGGCTACAGAAAAGCCCTCAGCCTTACGGTCTGGAATAGGTTAGAGGATTCTCCTTTTAATGGTTCAGAAGAAAGCAGGAGCGGGGTAGATGTTTGGCTCATCCGTGAGTCTAAGTTTCATCTCAGACAATATATTTGTTACCACGCTTGCTATACGGACATTATTTTCCACCATGGGGACTTTGTATTGGTTCACTAATAATATAACAGGTTTAGTTCTGCTATTATATATGTACTGTATTTTGGAGCAAATGTTGGTGATAAGATGACTGTTGTTATCGCTATTAATGTTCAGTTTATTCTTTTGTCTTGTCAAATCAATATACCATATAAGCTTTAAATGTTACAGGCATGTTGAGAATCTAATAGCTGCCACATTGCTAATGCTCATATAATACCCTATTGGACTGGCATGCAGCACAGATGTACCACTATGCCATCACATTACATAATATTTACTGTTTAGTGTGTATGTTGTGCGTGGATTTAAGCATACTTGTATCCCATATACCCATATCCTTATTATACTTAGAGATCTTGTTTAAATTTTTATCTAGAACCTACACCTAAATCTGGCATGGTTCCTCCAATAGTCTGTTTAACCATGTTTTGTTATATGGTCCTATTTTGACCGTTTCTAAGCATTACATACAGCCTCCGCTATCCTTTTCAAAAACCTTAATCTCTAAACTTAGGCATATTTCCATTTACCCTGTCTATGCTATATTGTGACATCTATCAAACCCTGACTGATAATATATATGTTTGCTATGAATGGTCTTACTCACTGGTGTTTTCTCTAGAAAGAGTCTATACTGCCTAGCATAACCTCCTGTTTTCACCGCTCTCCTTTTAATCCAATTGCCCACTCCATAGTCCATACCTTTAACATTGCTTTTAACGCACTCATAATATAATTTATGACGCATCCATTCACAGCACCCCAAAGAGCCCACTACCACAAGCTTGCTCTTTATTTTAAATTGACCTTTGCAATGTATCGGCTGTACACTTTTTTACAATTTAATATTCACACTTTAATGCTCCTAATGTCTGCAATGCTTAACCTTAACATTAATGTTCTTTGAATTTCTAACGTACCAGACCAAGTGTAGGATATACATGTACTTTGGAATTCTTAGGATGTCGGAACTATTTTTATATAACCCCTGTTTACTGGTTCTGTATGGTGACGCCGCCGGCGGCCGAGGTGGTGAGCCATACGTATCATGATTACTTACATTTCATTACAAGGGGCTATTTTCAAACCTTACATGCCACTAACTGTACTGGATTATCTATGTCTATTTGTTTCCTTTCCTTTCTGCAACAGAACCTCTAAAGCCATTTAAATAGAAGTTAGAATGTGTGCTACAGTTTAATCTTTTGAACCCGCTGGGGCTACAATACAATGCAATGTGATTTACAGCTTTCCTACATAGCAGCGGTGGATAGGTTTTTAGTGTAGGCTGGACCTGCTCTATTATTCTTATATCCCTATTTATGGTATACCACATAAGTCGCATAAACCTTATTTCACTTACCACCTCCCCCCCCCCCCCTTTGTAACGTACCTCCTAATGTTGGAGGGCTATCTATATGGCTTATCTTGTCTATGCCATACTCTAACAAAAGCGACCATTCAACTTACTTAGTTCACAGCATTTCCCTTATTTACTTCAATAATTTACATAATTTATGAGTAGTCCTGAGGACTTATTATTATTCCCAGTTAATACCCCTCCCGTCTTATGTTGCATATGTCTTCGGGACCTCAGGAACAAAACTGTTGTTAAATTTAAGAGAAAAAAAAATTTGAGGTTTATCAATGAGATCCAAAAGTGGTCTCCTTAGTTACAAGTTCCTTCATGCGATTCATTACTACCTGTTACTTTTGTTGGCCCAAGAGTAAACTATTGTGTCATATAGAAGGTTCATAAAAGATTAGCATCTTATCTGTATAGTGTTTGCAAGATATGTAATTTGCTGGCTACACGTCTATTTCATGTCTATTTTATTACTTCTGTAACATTGAAGCCTTATCTCATGTGACATAAGAATTTGTTTCTATGATCTCTGTATGCCTTTAACCAAACCTCAATAAAAAAAATAAAAAAAAATAAAAAAAAAAATGAGGCAACTTAACACCTGACATAGCAAGGGATAATCTCCTACAGAAAACCCTCCCTACCAGGATCACGCGACAAGAAAAATTCAATTTACCAACCAAATATTGTAATTCCTTTTAAGACAATTTCTTTTTTTCTATGGATAAGGAAACAGAGCATTTTAAATCCAATAATGTATCCTCAGGGATACTACATTCCATATCTACAGAATCAATATGAATACCCAAAAAATGTAATTCAGTTATAGGCCCTTCAGTTTTTTCCTCCGCTACAGGAATACCAAATTCTTTAGCAATCTCCATGAAACAGTTCAATAATTTACCACAAATATAAGAATCAGCCGGACCCACAAACAAAAAATTATCCAAATAATGGATAACAGAAAACTCCCCGGACCAAGATTTTACCACCCATTCAATGAAACTACTGAATTTTTCGAAATAGTAACAAGAAATCGAGCAGCCCATGGGTAAGCACAAATCCACAAAGTAGGATCCCAGAAAATGACAACCCAAAAGATAATGAGATGTAGGATGGAAAGGCAATCATCTGAGAGCTGCTTCAACGTCCACCTTTGCCAAAAGAGCTCCACAGCCTTCTTTTCTGACTAGAGCAACCACCTTTTCAAAAGACGCATATCTAACAGCCACCATATCAGGATCGATGCCATCATTAACAGATGAACCTTTAGGAAAAGACAGATGGTGTATCATCCTAAACTGACCTGGTACTTTTTTTTGGTACAACACCCAAAGGAGAAATACAAAGATTAGGCAAAGAAAGAGTAGAAAAGGTGCCAGCCATCCTACCCAAAAACACTTCTTTCTTTCATGTAATTAGCAAGAGTCCATGAGCTAGTGACGTATGGGATATACATTCCTACCAGGAGGGGCAAAGTTTCCCAAACCTTAAAATGCCTATAAATACACCCCTCACCACACCCACAAATCAGTTTTACAAACTTTGCCTCCCATGGAGGTGGTGAAGTAAGTTTGTGCTAGATTATTCGTTGATATGCGCTTCGCAGCAGGCTGGAGCCCGGTTTTCCTCTCAGCGTGCAGTGAATGTCAGAGGGATGTGAAGAGAGTATTGCCTATTTGAATTCAATGATCTCCTTCTACGGGGTCTATTTCATAGGTCGTAGAGATTCATCTCTTACCTCCCTTTTCAGATCGACGATATACTCTTATATATACCATTACCTCTACTGATTCTCGTTTCAGTACTGGTTTGGCTTTCTACTACATGTAGATGAGTGTCCTGGGGTAAGTAAGTCTTATTTTTGTGACACTCTAAGCTATGGTTGGGCAAACATTTATTTGCCTTGATTCAGGATGTTCAACATTCCTTATTTCAGACAGTCAGTTTCATTATTTGGGATAATGCATTTGAATAATCAATTTTTTCTTACCTTAAAATTTGACTTTTTCTCCTGTGGGCTGTTAGGCTCGCGGGGCCTGAAAATGCTTCATTTTATTGCGTCATTCTTGGCGCGGACTTTTTTGGCGCAAAAATTTTCATGTTATTTCCGGCGTCATACTTGTCGCCGGAAGTTGCGTAATTTTTTTGACGTTTTTGCGCCAAAGATATCGGCGTTACCGGATATGGCGTCATTTTTGGTGCTTAAAGCATTTAGGCGCCAAATAATGTGGGCGTCTTTTTTGGCGCTAAAAATATGGGCGTCATTATCATCTCCACATTATTTAAGTCTCATTGTTTATTTGCTTCTGGTTGCTAGAAGCTTGTTCATTGGCATTTTTTCCCATTCCTGAAACTGTCTTTTAAGGAATTTGATCAATTTTGCTTTATATGTTGTTTTTTCTATTACATATTGCAAGATGTCTCAGATTGACCCTGAATCAGAAGATACTAGGTCTTATGACTGCTGCATCGGACGCGATCCCCTTTGCTCGTTTTCACATGCGACCTCTTCAGCTCTGTATGCTGAACCAGTGGTGCAGGGATTATACAAAGATATCTCAATTAATATCTTTAAAACCGATTGTACGACACTCTCTGGTGTGGTGGACAGACCACCATCGTTTAGTTCAGGGGGCTTCTTTTGTTCTTCCGACCTGGACTGTGATTTCAACAGATGCAAGTCTGACAGGTTGGGGAGCTGTTTGGGGGTCTCTGACAGCACAAGGGGTTTGGGAATCTCAAGAGGCGAGATTACCAATCAACATTTTGAACTCCGTGCAATTTTCAGAGCTCTTCAGTCATGACCTCTTCTAAAGAGAGAGTCGTTCATTTGTTTTCAGACGGACAATGTCATAACCGTGGCATATGTCAATCATCAAGGAGGGACTCACAGTCCTCTGGCTATGAAAGAAGTATCTCAGATACTGGTATGGGCAGAATCCAGCTCCTATCTAATTTCTGTGGTTCATATCCCAGGTATAGACATTTGGGAAGCGGATTATCTCAGTCGCCAAACGTTACATCCGGGCGAATGGTCTCTTCACCCAGAGGTATTTCTTCAGATTGTTCAAATGTGGGGACTTCCAGAAATAGATCTGATGGCTTCTCATCTAAACAAGAAACTTCCCAGGTATCTGTCCAGATCCAGGGATCCTCAGGTGGAAGCAGTGGATGCATTGTCACTTTCTTGGAAGTATCATCCTGCCTATATCTTTCCGCCTCTAGTTCTTCTTCCAAGAGTGATTTCCAAGATTCTAAAGGAGCGCTCGTTTGTTCTGCTGGTGGCTCCAGCATGGCCTCACAGGTTTTGGTATGCGGATCTTGTCCGGATGGCTACTTGCCAACCGTGGACTCTTCCGTTAAGACCAGACCTTCTATCGCAAGGCCTTTTTTTCCATCAGGATCTCAAATCCTTAAATTTGAAGGTATGGAGATTGAACGCTTGATTCTCAGTCATAGAGGTTTCTCTGACTCCGTAATTAATACTATGTTACAGGCTCGTAAATCTGTATCTAGGAAGATATATTATCGAGTCTGGAAGACTTACATTTCTTGGTGTTCTTCTCATCATTTTTCTTGGCATTCATTTAGAATTCCTAGAATTTTACAGTTTCTTCAGGATGGTTGGTATAAAGGTTTGTCTGCAAGTTCCTTGAAAGGACAAATCTCTGCTCTTTCTGTTCTTTTTCACAGAAACATTGCTAGTCTTCCTGATATTCATCGTTTTGTACAGGCTTTGGTTCGTATAAAACCTGTTATTAAATCAATTTCTCCTCCTTGGAGTTTGAATTTGGTTCTGGGGGCTCTTCAAGCTCCTCCGTTTGAACCTATGCATTCGCTGAATATTAAATTACTTTCTTGGAAAGTTTTGTTTCTTTTGGCCATCTCTTCTGCTAGAAGAGTTTCTGAATTATCTGCTCTTTCTTGTGAGTCTCCTTTTCTGATTTTTCATCAGGATAAGGCTGTGTTGCGAACTTCATTTAAATTTTTACCTAAGGTTGTGAATTCTAACAACATTAGTAGAGAAATTGTGGTTCCTTCATTGTGTCCTAATCCTAAGAATTCTAAGGAAAAATCGTTGCATTCTTTGGATGTAGTTAGAGCTTTGAAATATTATGTTGAAGCTACTAAAGATTTCCGAAAGACTTCTAGTCTATTTGTTATCTTTTCTGGTTCTAGGAAAGGTCAGAAGGCTTCTGCCTTTTCCTTGGCATCTTGGTTAAAGTCTTTGATTCATCATGCTTATGTTGAGTCGGGTAGAACTCCGCCTCAAAAGATTACAGCTCATTCGACTAGGTCAGTCTCTACTTCCTGGGCATTTAAGAATGAAGCTTCGGTTGATCAGATTTGCAAAGCAGCAACTTGGTCTTCTTTGCATACTTTTACTAAATTCTACCATTTTTATGTATTTTCTTCTTCTGAAGCAGTTTTTGGTAGAAAAGTACTTCAGGCAGCTGTTTCAGTTTGATTCTTCTGCTTATAATTTCAGTTTTTTCATTATAAGATTTAAACTTTGTTTTGGGTGTGGAATTGGCTGTCTTTATTTTATCCCTCCCTCTCTAGTGACTCTTGCGTGGAAGATCCACATCTTGGGTATTCATTATCCCATACGTCACTAGCTCATGGACTCTTGCTAACTACATGAAAGAAAACATAATTTATGTAAGAACTTACCTGATAAATTCATTTCTTTCATATTAGCAAGAGTCCATGAGGCCCACCCTTTTTGTGGTGGTTATGATTTTTTTGTATAAAGCACAATTATTCCAATTCCTTATTTTTTTATGCTTTCGCACTTTTTTCTTATCACCCCACTTCTTGGCTATTCGTTAAACTGATTTGTGGGTGTGGTGAGGGGTGTATTTATAGGCATTTTAAGGTTTGGGAAACTTTGCCCCTCCTGGTAGGAATGTATATCCCATACGTCACTAGCTCATGGACTCTTGCTAATATGAAAGAAATGAATTTATCAGGTAAGTTCTTACATAAATTATGTTTTTTCAAGTTTTGCCTTAACCACCTCTGGAAACTCCAAAGCTGACTTGAGATTACCTGAAATATCCGAATTTACATGCCCAGTAAAAGGGATCTGGAACCCAGAACTGAAACTTGTAAGCAAAAGTTTAGCATCTTCAGCATGACCTATCTTTTTAGCGTATAGCTTTAACCAGGGGACCATCTTTTCTATTTTCACTGGGGTCTGAGCCCGCAACAGAGGGCTCCCCTTTACCACCGATCCTTTGTTTCTATAAACATCTTTGCCCAGAGTGCAGACCTCCGCAGAATGAACATTCGTGTTTATATTTGCACGATGTACCAAATTTGCAGGAGCTTTCATTGAATTGAAAGCACAAACCTTTTGCAAGGCAACAGCTGTTGCCCCACTAGCTGAACCTCCAGTTGTTCCCATTCCAAATCCCCGAAAGGACTGATTTGACCTCAATGGTGTCATTAATTCTAACCAAACCCCTATTTCTCTATCATCCCATCTCATTTCGGGTCTTACAGCCATTCTTTGCCTAAACTGTCATATCTCAACCATGCTAAACCACCGTATGTCCTACAAGCCCCTGCAATTTCATCAAAGTAACAAAATAAAGATGAGCACATCTCGGGATATTTTTCACCTATCACACTAGCCAATATACAAAAGGCCTTGGACCAATTAGCAAGAGTTTTTGGTAAATTACAGTATCTCTTCTTTCTTTCATCTTCCTCTTTTTTCCTAAGTCACTTTACTATTCTCCTTTAGATCCACAAATTTCTCAACAGGTAATAGAGAAAATATTTCCACAACTTCCCGTTTCCAAATTTTTTCCTTTATGTCTTTAGCCAAATGGATCCCTAAAGGACCCACCTAACACAAACAAGGTCTCTGCAAAGCTTGTTCAGATACCTTAAGGCCCCCAACTGAGGATACCGCTGTTACCTCCGAAATGGCCATAATAGCCGCATTTCCAGACCCAACTGCTTCCGCAGCCAACCAAGCCCCAGCTACTGACGGGCCCGAAATGCCCACTGAACCAGCAAGAGATGCCCTACCAACAGAACTTTTTCCTTCCAACTTTGCAACCAGATCTCTCAAATTTTGTAACACATAATTTCCAATTGCATCCACATTTGTACCAGACACACTAGGACAAGCAGACATCTCACCTGAAGGTCCTTGTGCCGTTCTAGGACCCCTATTCTCCACTTCAGAAACATCAGTGTGACATGTCACAGATCTCTTGTTTAATTCTTCAGGCGTACTTTTTTTAACTCTTTCGTCTTCCACTCCTCTACTCCTAACTGGTGAGATACGACTCCCATGTTTTTTCTGATAAGATTTGTAATACTCGAGTCTTCCCCAGATGGGAGACTCTGGTAAATCTCTTGTCCTGCGTGCCGGTAAAGCCAAACGGGAGCTAACCCTCCGCCGTGATCTACTCCCCCTATGACTACCAGACTGATCACGCCTCCTTTGATCAATGGAAAGTTTCTGATGTTGAGAGGAAGAAAAAACCCTGGTGCTATAACTCCTAACTGAACAAATCCCTCCCTTACTTAACTCTCCTCCCCCCCCCCCCCATTTTCACCCCTAGGTAACAAAGAGCGTAACACTTGCGTTAAGGCAGCCAGGTCTCCTACCTGATTCTCCATACTAGGTCCTGCTTGTGGTTCATCTTCCGCTTCCTCGCCTTCAAAGTCACTATAGGTTTCATTAACCAAAAGTAAGTCAGTGACCAGGTCCAGATCTGTTGAAGCCTCCCGTGCTGTTAAAATCCCAGCAGAATGCTCTCTCTCCACCAAAGACAAATCTAAAGGATATAAAGCAGACACAAACCCATCAAAGTCCCTAACCTCACCTAACTCTAACCTTTTCTGCTACGTACCTACCACCTGCCCACCCTTTTCACTTTCCACTTGTCTAACTTCCAAATTCTTAGACTTACACTTCCTCTTACCGGAAATAGCTCTTTTACTAACTATATTGCTTTAATGCAATACCTGACCCTCATTACCTTCTAAAACCCCTAAACTTGCCACAGCTCCTTCTTCCCCTCTAACTTCTCTACCGTGTACTCCCAATGTAACCTCCTCCAACCGTTTTTCTCCCGCAACAAGAGGTCCCACATTCAAACCTTGAAAGTGTTTTTCAGTTCCTGCAACTCATGTTCTGATCAAAATAAACCTTGTGCAGAGGCCCTTACCTGCTGCCATATCAGCTCCTGAAGATGTGCTGGGATCACCCAGATGTTTTTTGCTCCTGCCTAATGCAAAAGGGGGACATCTTCCCCTCATAGTCTCACCAGCTCTCTTTCCTCTTCCTTTCACCTCCACACTCCTTCTCCTCTAGTCTTGACTGCTGCCAAGTGACGGGCTCAGCCTCTCAGGCGGCCGAGAACACCTCACAGGTTTTTTCATAATTATACCTTCCTTCTGTCCCCTCGGCACCACCGTAACCACTCCAGATCCACTCCCAACATTATCTCTCAGCTTCTGCTGTAACCACCCAAGTCCTTTCGATTTAGATAATTCCTGAACTAAGCTTAACATTTCTTGAAGCTCAGCCATTACTGTTAGCTTCAAATTCGCGCTCTAACTGACTGACTAAGCTCCGCCCCTTCACCTCACGATAACCCACTACAAATCTTCAAACCAGATAGGAGCTACGGCTTCGATAGGGGTAAAAAAAAAAACTCCCCTTAATTTCATGTGCACAGGGTTTAATATAAGATTGCGATCTGCTGGTTATTTTGAACAGATCCGATTATGTCAAAGATACTATTCAAAAGCTGAAGGATAGACGTGACTATACACAACTGTTACAAGACCCTGTATTTGATTTTAAGAGGGAGCTTGCAGATATGTTAAAGTCAGCCTTGGGCAAGGATATCATTAAATACTTAGTAGCTATTGAAGTCATTACAGAAATTATAAACTATTTGCCTAGGGTGCACAAAACTTTAACTGATCCTCCAGGAAGGCTCACAGTGGCCACTATTTGGTCACTTGATAAACCAATACTCCAGAGATGTGGCACCGCTAGAGGGGCTAAATTTGCCTGTCTTATGCTAACCTAGTTTTTGGGAGCGGTGCCAGCATCTACCGAGATATCAATAGGCCTAGATCACAAATAGCTTTTTACACTCGCTTTATAGATTGTAATTTTTATATGGGATGGTTCGATAGAGAGCACTGAGTATTATGGGAAGACGTTGAACATGAATGATATGGGTGTGTCATTTACAGATTTGGCTGCTCACTACATACTTAGATTTGGGACTTAGTTCAAACAGACATACATGAGCTATAGAAACAATGGTTTAAAGCAGACTCTGCACATACCTGTCATGTTATAAAAGCCATTCCTAAGGGGCAGTTTATCCAGTTACGGAGAAACTGTTCCACGGATAAAAAAGGATTTCAATTGAGGAGGATTTCAATTGTTTAATTCTTAGGTTATTAAAAAGAGGATATTGCTATGAATCATTGTGTAGAATTAAAGAAGAAGAAGCCAAAATAAAAAGATATTTATTTAAACAAAAAAAGAAAAAAGTTAAGAATGAGAAACTGGTATTTCTTACTATTTACTTTTTGAAATTTGTTAAGATTAAGGCCCCTATTTATCAAGCTTCGTTTGCAGCTTTTGAGGTCCAATCACTGCAAACTCGCATGAGGTTTTTCAATCTAGTTGTACTGGAAACACTTTTATGATTAGGAAATATTTGAATTGTAATAGTAAATATGTGATTTACTTAATTACTTGCAAATTATGTGAGCATAGAGAGAGGAAGTTAGATCAAAAGGAAGTGTTTGGATCTTTTCCTTGAAGAATGCCACCCTTTAGGTATGAATAAAGAGTATGATGAGCTTGTATTTTGTACATAAAATAGGCTTGTGTAGTAATATCACATTACTGCTACATTTGTCATCAAATCTGTAGATACTCTTATTATATTTATGTTCCAGTGATCAAATGCAACACTGGCAATATGGATTTATGTATCTATGTATTGCATAACTTAATTGCGATTTGATGATTGCTATACAGTATATATATTTGAGGTAGCTTAATGTGAATAGTTCTTGGAGTTTATATTAAGTTAATGGTTAACACTAGTTTTGATTTCACTGTATAAATATGGCTGGAATAATATGTAAGATACATTTAGAAAGGAGGAGAGACAAAACTTGTTTCATGTGAGTGTTGTATACACCCTGCATTTGGTATTTTAAACTGTTCCCCTCCTGTTTATCTGCTTTTAAGAAATTTTAATAAAGATAATGAACTTTTATCTTTGGAAGTGAGGGACGCTTTCTTATGATAAATTTGTATCATATTAACTAAGCTTACACATTATGGCAAATATGGGCAGAACTAATGGGTCTATGGTTCTCACTACTATGTTTGGATTTGTACTTATTTGTATTCTGGAAGACTTTGTATTATTGAAATAATGTACTGTATTTGTTGTTACATCTTTTCTGCAAGTATCTGCTGTTCTCTTGGATTACCTGTCAGTTTACCTCACTATTGTGAAACGTGGGCATTGTACTCAGTGAGCACCCTGAATGCATTGGGTTTACAATATGAGGGGATATTAAAAAAAAAACATATTTTTCTCAATAACTAACTTTTTATAAGAAAGAAGTGTAATTTATCACAAAAAAACACAATAGAACAAATATAAAGATGACACAAACATTGTTTCTAGCATTGCAAATGTAATACAAAACCACTTATGACATCTCAAGGGATAAAATATATAAGATAAGTCATGGATCTGATAAACAGTGTGATCGGGATTTCTACAGAAAGACGTTGATCAATTGGGGGACTGGGCAGTAGTGATGTCACGAATAGTTCGCCAGCGAATAGTTCCCGGCGAACATAGCTTGTTCGCGTTCGCCGCGGCGGGCGAACATATGCGATGTTCGATCCACCTCCTATTCGTCATCATTGAGTAAACTTTGACCCTGTATCTGACCCTGTATCTCACAGTCTGCAGACACATTTCAGCCAATCAGCAGCAGACACTCCTTCCCAGACCCTCCCAGCTCCTGGACAGCAGCCATTTTAGATTCATTCTGATCCTGCATTCTTAGTGAGAGGAGTGATAGTGTAGCTGCTGCTGATTTTATAGGGAAATTCATAGCTAGGTTAGTGTATTCAGTGTCCACTACAGTCCTGAAGGACTCATCTGATCTCTGCTGTAAAGACAGCACCCCAAAAAGCCCTTTTTAGGGCTAGAAGATCTTTTTTTTTTTTTTTTGCCTGTGTAATTTTGACTGTGAAACATCAGTCTGCTAGTGTAATCTAATTGCAGTTGCCTGCCTGCCTGCCTGCCAGCGTGTGTGCCAGGCCCACTTGCTAAGTGCCACCACTTATATCTGTTGTAACAGTAGTGTAAAGTTTGTATAAAAAAACTTTCTTGACTGTGAAACATCAGTCTGCTAGTGTAATCTAATTGCAGTTGCCTGCCTGCCAGCGTGTGTGCCAGGCCCACTTGCCAAGTTAGTGCCACCACTCATATTTGTTGTAACAGTAGTGTAAATATTTAAAAAAAAAAAACTTTTTTGACTGTGAAACATCAGTCTGCTAGTGTAATCTAATTGCAGTTGCCTGCCAGCGTGTGTGCCAGGCTCACTTGCCAAGTTAGTGCCACCACTCATATTTGTTGTAACAGTAGTGTAAATATTTTTTAAAAAAACTTTTTTTGACTGTGAAACATCAGTCTGCTAGTGTAATCTAATTGCAGTTGCCTGCCTGCCAGCGTGTGTGCCAGGCCCACTTGCCAAGTTAGTGCCACCACTCATATTTGTTGTAACAGTAGTGTAAATATTTAAAAAAAAAACTTTTTTGACTGTGAAACATCAGTCTGCTAGTGTAATCTAATTGCAGTTGCCTGCCTGCCTGCCAGCGTGTGTGCCAGGCTCACTTGCCAAGTTAGTGCCACCACTCATATTTGTTGTAACAGTAGTGTAAACATTTAAAAAAAAAACTTTTTTGACTGTGAAACATCAGTCTGCTAGTGTAATCTAATTGCAGTTGCCTTCCTGCCTGCCTGCCAGCGTTTGTGACAGGCCCACTTGCCAAGTTAGTGCCACCACTCATATTTGTTGTAACAGTAGTGTAAATATTTAAAAAAAAAACTTTTTTGACTGTGAAACATCAGTCTGCTAGTGTAATCTAATTGCAGCTTGGTATCCAACCTTGTGCAAATGGGGAGTTTGCGGTTGTGCAAATGGACTGTTTGCGGTTGTTTGCGGTGCGTTAAAGGGACAGTATAGGCCAAAATAAACTTTCAGGATTCAGATAGAGCATGTAATTTTAAACAATTGTCCAATTTACTTTTATCACCAATTTTGCTATGTTCTCTTGGGTATTCTTAGTTGAAAGCTTAACCTAGGAGGTTCATATGCTAATTTCTTAGACCTTGAAGCCCACCTCTTTCAGATTGCATTTTAACAGTTTTTCACCACTAGAGGGTGTTAGTTCACGTAATTTCATATAGATAACACTGTGCTCGTGCACGAGAAGTTATCTGGGAGCAGGCACTGATTGGCTAGACTGCAAGTCTGTCAAAAGAACTGAAAAAAGGGGCAGTTTGCAGAGGCTTAGATACAAGATAATCACAGAGGTTAAAAGTATATTATTATAAATGTGTTAGTTATGCAAAACTGGGAAATGGGTAATAAAGGGATTATCTATCTTTTAAAACAATAAAAATTCTGTTGTAGACTGTACCTTTAAACGGGGAGTTTGGTCTGTCACTGTGAAGCGGGCGTAACCCTTACACTACCTGATCGATGCAACATCATACCTGATGTTTTTTTGTTTTTGTTTTTAAATATTTTTTTTATTGAGGTTAAAGTAAAAGGTAACATACAATAATCCAACCGCATAGGTGAGATACAGAAAACAGAGCAATATTGGAACATAGTACAGAAGACAAAATTTGTGCAGTTCAAGTACTCATGGTAAATAATGACAAACAGGTATTGAAAGCGATAAAAATTAACCTGTGCAGTGGTAGGAATGACCTCTTTTTTTTCATAGACCAACCACTACCATATATAGCTAGGTACATTATAAATTAAGTATATGTATTCAGGGATCCTAATGGTAAGGCAGATAGGATGTAGGAGAGTTGAGGATTATGGAAAGTTAGAGATCTCTTAATGGGGAGAGCCGTTAGGATCAATTATACAACTAAAATACTTATCATTATATACAGGTAGTGGTATGATTTAAGGGGGAAAAAGATCAGTGGGCAAGAGCCACTTTTAGTTTGGGTTTTGGGGGGGGAATTTAGGAGGGGCGGGCTATAGTGAATATAGGGGGAACATAGATATCTTAAGGACTAGGAGCGGTAGGGAGCTTGTGGGAGTCCTATAGTAAGGTTGTTTAATCAAAAGCTCAGATTCTTAAACAATTAAATATAATACAGTTGACATCATAAGGAGGGGCTATGCATCTAAAAAAAACCATGAAACCTGAGTCCAGTAACTAAACAGTGATAAGGTCAAATAATACTGTGTCTAGCACAATGTAAAGTATAGTAATCAAACCTATGCTCTGATTTTTGGCCTAGTGGGTGGGTGTAAAATATGTAAGTTATATCTCCATGAATATGGAATTAATATAAAAGCCAAGGGATGGTTTTTTACTTACAGTCTATGTAATACTTAAATAGAGGGTTATGACTAATTTGTTGAACCGCATAATATAGATAATGTATGGATATAAGTAAACCAGCACACTCTGTGAACTCATGTAATCCAATCAAGTATGTCTGTTTATCATCTTGGTAAGGGGGTGAACAATTGTCAGACTGACTAGCACATCACCAATGACACATATAGCAACGATAACTCCCATAGAAAGAAACACAGGAGTCTATGGTACGCTTTTTAAGGTTATCCCTAGGATGAAGAAATAATAACTATAGTGAGATAGAAAGTATGTTTTGGAGATGTAGGGTAGTAAGTACGTTGTTGTTACAGGGTAAGCCGCGGTAGTTCTGCAGCCTGGTCTATGAATGCAAAATCCATTTATCAACTAGTATTTGTGAGGAATGTAGGTGTTCTCCCTCTTGTAAGGGAGAGAGATAGTACCCATTGTGAAATACAAAACATGCTAACAAGCTAAATACAAGAAAGTATCCCCTTATGATATATTAAATGTATACGTCTTACTATAGGGAAGCTACATATGATATGTCTTTTAACTCAAAAACATAAATAGCCAAATACAAGTGTCAACTATATAACATAGTCCGCGTAACTGTATATATTAATGAGTGGATATAGAACAAAATTTAAATCAGCCTAACTAGCTTAGCAAGTACAGTATATGTTTTCTGGACTATAAGACGCGTAGCTAAATAGGGTACTGATCTCAATGTTAAACAATCCCCAAATATCACATATAATTGGAAATAAAAATGGTCATCTATAATAACAGAAGGACAAGCATAAAGTTAAATTGGGTTAGGCTAAAAACAGTTAACTGCAGATGTGTCTTTTCTAAGCAAGCTAGGATGTGCAGGACAAAAATCCTCCTGAGCTAAAACAGCTTGCCAAAATATTTTTAAGCTTATATAGGCAGAGCTATAGGTAAATATGTTCTAGTAAGAAAAACAAAAAACAAATAATGTACCAGGATTTACAATAGTAAAATCAATAACAATAGCATGTAGACACGGACCTGGGGTATAATAGTTCAACATTTCAAGTCTTGCTGGTAGGGGATAACCGGGAGTGCTGATTGTTAAATACAGGGAGTTCATCCCACTCTAGGGTTAAATTAACAGGAAATTTAGGCAAAAATGACAAACATACTATATTCAAAAAATGTACCATAAGATGTGCGTGCATCCTACCATCTTACACTATAGGCTGTGTTCTATCTAATTACAGTTCTGAACATTTAGGGTTTGCGAGATGCAGAACAACATAATGAAGCCAGGGCTTAACTAAATACAGTGCTGGCCAGCAGTCTCAAAGATCTCCTCAACGCAGGGAACACACCAAGGAGGAAGCCCAGAGGCATAAATGAATTCAGGCTACTCCTGTATTAGGGGCCACAAGAGTAGGAACATAGCCTGTTTGCAGCGTGTCCCCACGTAGGGAAAAGGTTTGGAAGCATACCAGATGTGACTAATAGAGTCTCATGTTTCGAGTGTTCTTCAGTGCGAGAAGGGAAAATTCACCTTTGGGAGCAGTGAATGCTGAGAAGCTCCGCAAAGTATCCACATACACAGGTAAAGTCTCCAAAAGTGAGGTTCCACTACTTGCGATCTTGCTCAGCTCCACTATTAGCAGAAGCTGTGCAGGGCCCGTTGCTCCACCACTAAGCAGCACGGAGTTTGTCCCTTCCTTGGTAGAGCGTGGGACTGTAGTTATATGACCCAGGTGTTCAGCTGACTCCTTTGCAGTGAGGCGCAGCATATTCTGATCTCAGGTCGTTATTTTCAAAGTCTGAGATAACCCCCTTATCCAGGAGAGTGGTGTTCTCAGGGGTAACAACGGATCCAGTGTCTCCCAGAAAGAAGCTTCCTCTGAAGTCACGCTGTACATCCGATGATACCGCATAGTGGATACCAGAGCCTCCATAAGTATTAGATGATACAGGGGAATCCACCTCCGGTTCGTTGAGCTCTGTTTGCAGGGTGGCCATAAGCATCTGAAAATGCCGCCTGAGGTCATGATAGTGACGATCTAGTGAGTGCAGCAAGTTATGCTCCCAAAGTGCTATGGGATCCATTGTAGTAGGGCAGTGTTCAATAAGATTATCTAGCTCGCAAGTTCGGTCTGCGGGCCCTAAGGAAAGTGAGTTCCACGTGTCTTGCAATATGGCCGCTCCGGGTATAGATGATGTGTGAGCTGCGAGTGATAAAGAAATGTTCCGATTTAACACCTACAAACTTCTCTTTCTAGCTGAGTCCCTCTATACAGATCTATGATTTATCAGCCATAGTTTTGCCCAATTTTGAGTGATACTCAGCGGTCTGGTATTTAGTTAAAGATAGTATTTGAGCAGAGCTCTCTTAGTGTGCGACCACTCAGATGCAAGGCTTGCTCCGCCCCCCCCATACCTGATGTTTTAAAGCACGTTATTCCAAACTATTTAGGAATGTTAGGTGATTTATGCCCTTTATGGCTTAAAACCAGACTCTGCATCAACTATGTAATTTTCCATGGGAGTTTTCCCATGGATCCCCCTCCGGCATGCCACAGTCCAGGTGTTAGTCCCCTTGAAACAACTTTTCCATCACTATTGTGGGCAGAAAGAGTCCCTGTTGGTTTTAAAGTTCGCTGCCTATTGAAGTCAATGGCGGTTCGCCCGGTTCGCCGGTTCGCGAGCAGTTGCGGAAGTTTGAGTCCGCCGTTCGCGAACCGAAATTTTTAGGTTCGCGACATCACTACTGGGCAGGCAAAGTGGCAGATGAGATTCAGCATATGAGCCTACCTAAGTTTATTTTTCAACTAAGAATACCAAGAGGACAAGGCAAATTTTGATGCTAAAAGTAAATTGGAAGTTGTTTAAAATTGCATGCCCTGTCTGAATCACGAAAGTTTAATTTTGAGTAGACTGTCCCTTGAAGTCTTTTTCAAACTATTTTACTATGTAACTGTAGGCTTTAGAAAATGGGAAAAAATGTATTTTGCTTTTTGCATTTCATATGGTAGCATTTCCTACATTATGGTGTTTCTGTAAACTAAAATAGTCAACAAATTTTTGGTCTGCTGACAAACAAGGTATTATTTGTTTGGGTGGGTTACAAAAAATGTTAAAATATATATGTAAATGCAAAATGCGCTAAACATAACAAAAGCTTCAGCACTTCTGTTGAAACAGGGATCGTCAGTGACGTAGCAAGGACACAGGAAGCTGCAGTAAACTTCTGACGGGTACCTACTAAACACTTCCTCTGCGGCACTAATACCTGCCTATAGGATTTGTGGGACTAAGAGGTGAGGGGGACTTGTGGTAATATCATCAACCAAAATAAGCCTCTATCTTATGTCACTGTCTCCAGAATAATTAGGACTAAACAGATATTATTGGTGAATGGCACCCTGTTTCTATTTTAGTGTGTACTGGCTTCCCTTCATCACTGAACTAATGTCTTCACTGAGATTTTAAATATGAAGACTTATATACTCCAGCTTTAAAGGAGATATAAACATCATAAAAATCAGCAACCTACAGCACAAAGATAAGATATATTATGCGTTGTAGTATTGTGACGTAATCATAGACATATGCTATTAAAGCTCTCCCCAAATTTAAATCTCCACTAAAAAACAATTGGTAACTGGAGGGAAGAGACCAGACCCTCACTGTAATGTTTCAACTAATGAAAGAACTGTTATTGAAAAATAATACATATAGTACAATTCTGAATTTAAAAACCTTAACTGACCTTAGGAATATATACGTCTCATTTAATCTTAACGACTGGAGATATTAACATTAGATGCATCAATTATTGTATTTAAGAAAGTCCTTAGGCATTTGCATAGTGAAAATGGCAACCGTGCAAGAAGTATAGTGTAGTCTACCATTGGCACAATATATGCAGCATGTTTTACATCTTGCATGTATTGTATTATGTTAACTTTGGGCCTTCACATTTGTTGCTAGGGATTGTGATGTCACCATGTGGGTGGCACCCCACCCTGGAGAGAGCGTGTGATTGGATGGTCCTACTGTTATAAGGGTGTCTTATGTTGGTTTATGCACCTAACTCCCTCACTTTCCCTTAACTTACATTATAAACTGGGTTTCAATTTACAACGGTTTCGATTTACAACCATTCCTTCTGGAACCTAACCCCAGCGTAAACTGAGGGCTACCTGTATATATATATATAGGGAAGAAAAATCCAAATGTTAATTACAGACTCAATGACACTTTACTGACTGTTACAGACGAGGAACAGGACTTGGGAATTATTATTTCAGATGATTTAAAACTTAGTAAACAATGTAGTAATGCAGCGAGTAAGGCTAGCAGAATGCTTGGATGTATTGGTAGAGGTATTTGCAGCAGAAATAGTAAGGTTCTTATACCACTTTATAGATCATTAGTTAGGCCTCATCTTGAGTATTGTGTGCAGTTCTGGAGGCCATATCTTCAGAAGGATATTAACAAACTTGAATCTGTGCAAAGGAGGGCTACCAAAATGGTACATGGTCTAAAAAATAAAACTTACCAGGATAGGCTCAATGACCTAAATATGTATAGCTTAGAGGAGAGAAGGGAAAGAGGTGATATGATTGCAACTTTCAAGTACATTAAAGGGTTTAGTAAAACTGAGGCTGTGGGTATTTTACATAAAATGGAAAATTCAAGAACAAGGGGTCATGAGCTCAAGCTAAAGGGTAGTAGATTCAGGAGTAATTTGAGGAAGCACTTCTTTACAGAAAGAGTGATTGATTTATGGAATAAACTTCCTCAAGAGGTAGTAGCAACAAACACTGTGGGGGACTTTAAAAATGCATGGGACAAGCATAGCGCTATCCTACGAACTAGATAAGTTTATACTGTTAGGCAAGGTCGGACAGACTTGCTGGGCCTATGGCTCTTATCTGCCGTCAATATCTATGTTTCTATGTTGCTATGTTTCTATATTCAACTTATTGTTACATATGTACTGGTTCCTATTAAAACTCTTCATAAAAATTATAGACTGACCAGTTAGTAGCAGTTAGTTGTAAATTATATCTGTAAATATATTCAACTTATTGTTACATATGTACTGGTTCCTATTAAAACTCTTCATAAAAATTATAGACTGACCAGTTAGTAGCAGTTAGTTGTATAAGTTTAGTGGTTTTAACATAGAATTTAGTATTTAAATTAAAAAATCGAGTTACATTAAAAACCACATTTTGGTGGCCACAAAGTTTTAGACAAATCCATATGCCAATTAGTTTTGCAGGAATATCACCACAGTAATTACCTTTAAACTGTTGTTTTACCTTTCACCTGCATGATGCCCACAAGGGCATTTAATCATGTATATTACAAAAGCAGTATGACATGTAAGATATCCATTAATATTATATTTATGGCCAGTTGTAGGATAGTAAAAAACAGATCCTTTAATAAGGTTTCCACAACATGAACACCCTTATCAGGGAAAGCAGCCATAATAATTTTTTGTAATATAACCTTGAGTATTACTCTTTTTACTACTGCCAACATCAGCTCTTACCAGATGTTGTTTCAAATTAGGGCCTCTTTTATATGCAGGCATAGAAGTGTTTTTAAACTCTGTTACTTCAGGGTTACATTTTACTAATATTTCCCAATGTTTCCTAATAATTCTTTGTATAACATGGCTTTGGGCAGTGTATTCTGAAACAAAAACCATTATCTGATCAATATCAATATTGCTTTTATCTTTCAGTTTACCTTTCTTTGGACATAACAATGTTTCTCTTGGGGTAGATAAGGCAAATTGTTTTAATTTGTTTTAATTTTTAATGATGGTCTCAGGGTAGTCACGTTCTAAAAATCTATTGCCCATTTAAACTAGTCTAAAATTAGAGACCTCTTTATCAGAAACTATTTTTCAAACCCTAAGAAATTGACTTCTAGGGAGGGCTTTAAATAAAGAGGGGGGGGTGGGCACTGTCATAACGCAGAAGGCTGTTATGATCAGTTTCCTTTCTATATAGATCAACTTGCAAACCAGATTCAGATTTAATAATTCTAGTGTCAAGGAATACTATGCTCTCTTCGCTCCATGACAATTTAAATTTAATATGACTTATAAATAAATAAGTTATGAGAAAAAATAGATTTTTCTTCATAGACATTCATAAATATACAGTATCCCACAAAAGTGAGTCCACCCCTCACATATTTTATTATATCTTTTCATGTGACAACACTGAAGAAATGACACTTTGCTACAGTGTAAAGTAGTGAGTGTACAGCCTGTATAACAGTGTAAATTTGCTGTCCCCTAAAAATAACTCAACACACAGCCATTAATGTCTAAACTGTTGGCAACAAAAGTGAGTACACCCCTAAGTGGAAATGTCCTAATTGGGCCCAAAGTGTCAATGTTTTGTGTGGCCACCATTATTTTCCAGCACTGCCTTAACCCTCTTGGGCATGGAGTCCACCAGAACTTCACAGGTTGTCACTGGACTCCTCTTCCACTCCTCCAGGACGACATCACGGAGCTGGTGGATGTTAGAGACATTGCACTCCCTCACCTTTTGTTTCAGGATGCCCCACAGATGCTCAATTGGGTTTAGGTCTGGAGACATGCTTGGCCAGTCCATCACCTTTATCCTCAGCTTTTTTAGCAAGGCAGTGGTCATCTTGGAGGTGTGTTTGGGGTCATTATCATGTTGGAATACTGCCCTGCGGCCCAGTCTCCGAAGAGAGGGGATTATGCTCTGCTTCAGTATGTCACAGTACATGTTGGCATTCATGGTTCCCTCAATGAACTGTAGCTCCCCAGTGCCGGCCCAGACCATGACACTCCCACCACCATGGTTGACTGTAGGCAAGACACACTTGCCTTTGTACTTCTCACCTGGTTTCCGCCACACACGCTTGACACTATCTGAACCAAATAAGTTTATCTTGGTCTCATCGGACCACAGGACATGAATCCAGTAATTGTCTTCAGCAAACTGTTTGCGGCTTTCTTGCGCATCATCTTTAGAAGAGGGTTTTGGGATGACAGCCATGGAGACCAATTTGATGCAGTGTGCGGCGTATGGTCTGAGCACTGACAGGCTGACCCCCCACCCCAATATCTGCAGCTATGCTGGCAGCACTCATACGTCTATTTCCCAAAGTCAACCTCTGGATATGACGCTGAGCACATGCACTCAACTTCTTTGGTCGACCATGGCAAGGCCTGTTTTGAGTGGAACCTGTCCTGTGAAACAGCTGTATGGTCTTGCCCATCGTGCTGCAGCTCAGTTTCAGGGTCTTGGCAATCTTCTTATAACCTAGGCCATCTTTATGTAGAGCATCAATTCTTTTTTTTAAGATCCTCAGAGAGTTCTTTGCTATGAGGTGCCATGTTGAACTTCCAGTGACCAGTATGTGAGAGTGTCAGAGCGATAACACCAAATTTAACACACCTGCTCCCCATTCACACCTGAGACCTTGTAACACTAACGAGTCACATGACACCGGGGAGTGAAAATGGCTAATTGTGACCAATTTGGTCATTTCCACTTAGGAGTGTACTCACTTTTGTTGCCAACGGTTTAGACATTAATGGCTGTGTGTTGAGTTATTTTGAGGGGACAGCAAATTTGCACTGTTATACAGGCTGTACACTCATTACTTTACATGTAGCAAAGTGTAATTTCTTCAGTGTTGTCAAATTAAAAGATATAATAAAATATTTATAAAAATGTGAGGGGTGTACTCACTTTTGTGGGATAATGTATTAGCGTAGTTGGGGGCGACATTGGATCCCATGACTGTACCTTGCACTTGCAGATAGTAATCATCTTCAAATAGGAAATAGTTACAATATAAGGCAATTTCAAGTAAATAAATAAAAAAAATCAACCTGAGCAGAGTTACATTTACCACTTGTATTAAGTACCATTTTAACTGTGCCTAAACCACTTTCATGGGTTATGGATGTGTACAAGCTCTCAACGTCAAGGCTAAATAATAAATATTTTTTAGTAGAAAAATCCAATGTGTCAATCTTCCTCAAGAAATCACCTGTGTCTTTTATAAAAGAATTGGATAATTCCACATACGGTCTGAATATTCTATCCAGAAAGATTGACACATTTGTGTTAACAGAGCCAGTGCTGGCAACGACTGGGTGACCAGGGGATGTATTAGAATTTTTATGCACCTTTGGGAGGGTGTATAATACAGGGGTAGGGGGTGTTCCACATTTACAAATTTAAACACCTCATTATCAATTACATTATTAGATAAAGCATTGCAAGAGATACATTTAATTTCTTTTTGTATCAAAACCACAGGATTACAAGAGAGTTTCTTATAAACATGTGTGGCACTTAGTTGTTCTTTAATCTCACCAATATAATAAGATCTGTCTAAAGCCACAATAACTCTGCCTTTATCAGCTCTTTTCAGAATTATCTCTTTGTTAGATTTAAGACTATTCAGGGCTTCATTATCCTCTCTTGTAAAATTAGACAAGTTTTTACATTTCTTATTGTTATGGAGATTGCGCCATCTCTTGTAATCTGATGGTATTAGGGACATTATTAACAACATTTACATCACCTTTATTGAATCTTTTAACTTTTAGCCTCACATTTCAAAAGAAATGATACAGATCCTTCTGCAGTTGAAAAAAATTGCAATTTCTATTAGGGCAGAATGTTAAACCTTTATTTAATATTCCAGTCTCTTTTTGAGATATATTGATCCCAGAGATATTAAGTTGTCAGTCTGAGTCTCCAATGCCGATGTATTACTTGTAAGAGAGGTGCTACCTTTACGATGTTTATTACCCCCTTGGTGCGACTTTCGTTGGTTCAGTGTTTGGACGAACGGAGCAGGCGGGTTGCTTTTCCCTTCATGGTTTTGGTACTTACTCCTTCTGTGCTCCCGTCTGTGTCTGAGTCCCCCTGAGACCGCTCTGATGATCCTGAGCTGCTACCACTTCGTTCTTGCACATGACTGCGGCAACGAGGTTCACCGTAAGTGCTCTGTATGAGAGCTCCTTTCTGGGTCATACCGCCACATGTACACTCTCCCTAGAGTGTAATCAGCTTTATCCCTGGCAAATTTCATTCTTTTTTGTTCTATCACCTTCTTTAGATCGATGACTGTAGAATTCACTTTAGAAAGCACCTTGTCAGCTTCATCTTGCGGTAAGTTGATTTTAATACCGCTTTCCATTTTCATTAATTTTTCCTGCTGCGCAGCAACCTTCTTGTTCAGACAGTCTACTGTCAGGAACATAATGTCCATTGAGCATTTATTAAAATTTTGCCCGATACCCTTTTCCTGTCAACGGTACATCCTCTGGTACACATGGGTTTAAAAAATTTAACTGTTACGATGTTGCATTTTGCGTAATTGTTTGTAAAAACAAAAAACAATTAAATTCACAAGCTTAATATCTCTAATTACATGTTGAAAGTTGCAGGAATTCATTTCCTCGTATATAGACATTTATTGGACATTGTTTTCTTTCTGTCGTCTCACTCGAGACAGGACTTTATTCTTGTTTACTTTATTTTATTTTTTTCTGTATCCAATTGAATGCATAAATTCATGTAACTTGTGAAATTTTGTCTAATAAAGCTTGTTTTAATAATAAAAAAAAAAAAAAAATGTGCCCGAATGTATTGCAGTAGACTTTATTTTCTAACATCAGGGTTGGACGTGCATCCATGCGCAAACTCCTAGGGTTTCTTTTTACCCGATGGTACTCGGCAAGAGTGGCTGCATGCAGGTCATAAGATAATTTTTTTCTTAGAGAGTTTCTCATAGTCTTTTTAAAGAAGCTCAGTGTAGGAAAACGTTCCAGCTCAGTGTAGGAAAACGTTTTTAACCCTTGTGTTTTCCATATTTGTAATAGTGTAAATACACACTTCAATTCTCTCTCTATGCACGGGCTAGTAGCAATAAGCAATACCAAACAACTGCAAATTTCCAGCACAGAGGGTACTGTATGCAAGCCACAGGAGCACAACAAAACTCCCAAAATAGCATACAAAGAGTCCAAAAGTGGCAGCAAAAAGGAGTTTAATTTAAACACACACAGGGAACAGCAGAGCAACGTTTCGGGAGTGATCCCTTTGTCAAGCTAAAGGGGAGAGCAAAAGAAAGGGGAGAGAGAGATCAAAAGAGAGGGGGGGAAGAGAGAGTGGGGGGAGAGAGAGGGGGAGGGGGGGAGAGAGAGGGGAGAGAGGGAGAGAGAGGGGGGAGGGAGAGAAAGAGGGGGGAGGGAGAGAAAGAGGGGGGAGAGAGGGGGGGGGGAGAGAGGGGGGAGAGAAAGAGAGGGGGGAGAGAAAGAGAGGGGGAAGAGAGAGAGAGGGGGGAAGAGAGAGGGGAGAGGGAGAGAGAGGGGAGAGGGAGAGAGAGAGGGTGGAGAAAGAGAAAGAGGGGAGAGAGAGGGGGGAGGGGGGGAGAGAGGGGGGGAGAGAGAGGGGGGAGGGGGGAGAGAGAGGGGAGAGGGGGGAGAGAGAGGGGGGAGAGAGGGAGGGAGGGGGGGAGAGAGAGAGGGGGGAGGGGGGGAGAGAGAGGGGAGAGAGTGCAAAAGAGAGAGGTGAGAGAGAGAGCGCAAAAGAGAGGGGGAGAGAGAACGTAAAAGAGAGGGGTGAGAGAGAGCACAAAAGAGAGGGGGAGAGAGAGCGCAAAAGAGAGGGGGAGAGAGAGAGCGCAAAAGAGGGGGGAGAGAGAGAGCGCAAAAGAGGGGGGAGAGAGAGAGCGCAAAAGAGGGGGAGAGAGAGAGCGCAAAAGAGGGGGGAGAGAGAGCGCAAAAGAGAGCGGGGAGAGAGCTTAAAAGAGAGGGGGAGAGAGAGAGCTCAAAAGAGAGGTGGAGAGAGAGAGCTCAAAAGAGAGGGGGAAAGAAAGCGCAAAAGAGAGGGGGAGAGAGAGAGCAAAAGAGAGGGGGAGAGAGAGAGCGCAAAAGAGGGGGAGAGAGAGAGAGCGCAAAAGAGAGGGGGGAGAGAGTGAGCTCAAAAGAGAGGGGGAGAGAAAGCGCAAAAGAGAGGGCGGAGAGAGAGAGAGCAAAAGAGAGGGGGAGGGAGAGAGCGCAAGGGGTGGGACCACTGTACCCTGCAAAAAATGGCCCGTGTGAACGGGCTTTAGGACTAGTATATTAAATATATAAATACCAGCTAGCTCAGGTTATATGTTTGACTGTGAACTGGAGCCCACCTATCTACAATGTCAGATGAGACTCCAGGTGCAAGGATGTTTAATGGTATTGATAACAATTATAAGAGAAAACAAAGTAAACCTTATCCAGCACTACACATGAAATCAATAAAATAAATAAGCGCAAGAAACTATGAGGTTCTCAGAGCTAAACACAATTGTCACAGTAGTCAAAAAATGAAGCAACTCAATTTATTGCTATAGATATGCAGAATTAATGTGCAATAATTGAAAACAAAAAATAGATACAATGCATCTATCCTAATGCAAGTATATATATAATTCATTCATTACCCCTCACACACACTAATAGAGCTCTATTAAATACTGATACAGTGCGTCCACTGTTAATGAAACAAGAGTTCCTCTAGATACTTTAGTATTGTTAGGGTTAGAAAATATGTCCCTCCTTTAATGTGTGAATGACTGGAATATAATTAGCAGAATCAGTCCAGCATGGTATAGAGCATGTTAACTATTACACTGTTGGGGCAGGCTTATGTATCCAATTGCTATACCGGGTCCCCCACCACTTACTCACTTTTGGAGCAAGCTGAACCAAAGCCAGAGGGGGCCAAGTATATAACTCAACGGTAGTATGTTGCTCCTAGTCAGGTCTTAGTGCTCAGTCACTGTGCGTTACTTGCTTAACCTGCGGTAGATGTATATATATATGATCCCTGTGCCGGGTCCCCCAACACTTTCTCCACTAAACTAAATTATGCTCCCTTTCTTAACTCTTAATGGGTAACTATTACATATGTTTAACCCTATCTGAGCCTCAATGTGTTGAACATGACACAACGTATTAAACTTAGGTATATATGGCAAATACCTTTATTTAGGGTGCCAGCTTATTTTAGTGTATATACCTTTAAAAGTCGCTTTCCTTTATTTTAGGGCAAGCGATGTGCTCTGATATACTTCTGTTTTGGAATAAATATATTTAAATTCCTAACAAATATTATAATTATTGACATTTGAATTTAACACTTTTTCGTTAGTTTATATTTAGTGGTTAATATCACAGTTCTGCTCTACCGATTGCCACTATGAAACTTTGGTTAAATCAACTTTAGTGTAAAAATCTTGTTCAGATTAATTCACTCTGGTTACTGTAGGTATCTGAATTGAAAACAATTATTTTACTAATATGTGTCGGTTTTGACATATTAGTTCAGGTGTATACTTTAAAATTTAAGCTACGGTTATTTTATACTTACCTATCATAGTGGTCAAAAGTGCAACTATGGATATTCATGGTTAGTTATTTTGTGTATTAGATTACAATATTTTTTATATATATTTATTTCTTTTTGTGCAATTTTTTTGCTGGTTTAATTCACCTGTGGGACTTTAGTTTAAAAGGAGCTGAATTTGCATACAGGATATTGATTCATTCAGCTTGAGAAAGCCCATTCTGACGTAGGGTGAAACATGTGTAGCAGGTCAAGTCGGCTTGATGCCGATATCCACGCTGCCTGGAATTTCAGCGTATTTGAATAATCTTTTACATTACCTCTGACTGGCTTTTTGGATATATTCCGGAGACTACATGGATACGTGGTGAGCTGATAGCTATAGTCGCGGGTTGAAGAATTTCCGGCAGTCCAGAATCAGGTAAAACAAGTAACGCATAGCGACTTAGTAAAAGACCTGATAAGGAGAAACACATTACCGACAAATTATATACCTGACCCACTCTGGCATTGGTTCAGCTTGCTTAACAAGAAAGTAAGTGGTGGGGGACCCGGCACAGGGATCATATATATATACATCTACCGCAGGTTAAGCAAGTAACGCACAGTGACTGAGCACTAAGACCTGACGAGGAGCAACATACTACCGTCGAGTTATATACTTGGCCCCCTCTGGCTTTGGTTCAGCTTGCTCCAAAAGTAAGTAAGTGGTGGGGGACCCGGTATAGCAATTGGATACATAAGCCTGCCCGACAGTGTAATAGTTAACATGCTCTATACCACGCTGGACTGATTCTGCTAATTAGTCATTCACACATTAAAGGAGGGACATATTTTCTAACCCTAACAATACTAAAGTATCTAGAGGAACTCTTGTTTCATTAACAGTGGACGCACTGTATCAGTATTTAATAGAGCTCTATTAGTGTGTGTGAGGGGTAATGAATGAATTATATATATACTTGCATTAGGATAGATGCATTGTATCTATTTTTTGTTTTCAATTATTGCACATTAATTCTGCATATCTATAGCAATAAATTGAGTTGCTTCATTTTTTGACTACTGTGACAATTGTGTTTAGCTCTGAGAACCTCATAGTTTCTTGCGCTTATTTATTTTATTGATTTCATGTGTAGTGCTGGATAAGGTTTACTTTGTTTTCTCTTCTAAATGTTATATATATATATATATATATATATATATATATATATATATATATATATATATATATATATATACACACACACACACACACACACACATATATTCAAAATTTCATATGAATTTAATCCCAAACGACTATTTAGTCATTTCATAAGATTTATAATTAATTTCATTTAAAGGGGACGATTTACAAGAACACAGAGAGATCTAACTCTCTATTCAATCCAGAGGGCTCTAACGTGCCAAGTTTATGAATCCAAAAGGATTCACATTGTTTTAATTGTTACATCACTTGTGAAGAATTACCTATATCAGAAGAATTATGATAGAGGAAATGTATTTAAAATCATCTTGGATCTGGTATTTTAATTAAACAAACACAAATGCTTTAAAAGGAGCATTTGGCTAACATTTACAACACCTCCATGATTTAGAAGATAACAATGTAACATATCTTGGATCATATGTTGTCCAAGAGTTAACTTTCCAGAGGAAGTCACCTGGGGTGTTTGTCAACACAAAGAGAGACCTTTTGCCCCTACTCAAAAGAGTGTAGTGCCATTGTCTAAGATTTTGTTTATGCTTTGGTGAATGGAATTACAAACAAATGGGCCCTCACTCATATGTTAATGAGACTTCCAGGCTACTCCTATAAGCAAAAGACAATCGTCTAGATTACGAGTTTTGCGTTTTAGTGAAAAGGCAGCGTTATCAGGTTATAACGCTGCTTTTCACTACCGCTGGTATTACGAGTCTTTCAGATTTAGGGGCACCGCACACTTTTTTGGCATTACCGCAAATCAACTTATGCAAATTGTGTATAGTATTTTTTTAATGGGATTGTAATAGCGCCAGTATTACAAGCTTGTCCATGGAGGCCAAAAAGTGAGCGATACACCCTATCCCGTCAAGATTCGTAACGCATTCTAAAGTCAGTAGTTATGAGTTTTACACTACAAAGGTGTAGCATAAAACTCATAACTAAAGTGTTACAAAGTACACTAACACCCATAAACTACCTATTAACCCCTAAACCAAGGCCCTCCTGCATCACAAACACTAAAATAAAATTATTAACCCCTAATCTGCCGCTCCGGACATCTATAATAAACATATTAACCCCTAAACCGCCGTACTCCCACATCTCAAAAACTAGTTAAATATTATTAACCCCTAATCTGCCGCCCCCAATGTCACCGTCACCTACATACATTTATTAACCCCCAATCTGATGCTCCCGACATCGCCACCACTAGAATAAACATATTAACCCCTAAACCGCCGCACTCCCACATCGTAAACACTAGTTAAATATTATTAACCCCTATTCTGCTGCCCCTAACATTGCCGCCATCTATCTACAGTTATTAACCTCTAATCTGCCGCCCCCAACATCGTTGCCACTATATTAAAGTTATTAACATCTAACCCTAACCCCATCTAACTTAAATATAACTAAAATAAATCTAAATAAAACTTACTATTAATAACTAAATAATTCCTATTTAAAACTAAATACTTACATGTAAAATAAACCCTAAACTAGATACAATATAACTAATAGTTACATTGTATCTAGCTTAGGTTTTATTTTTATTTTACAGGCAAGTTTGTATTTATTTTAACTAGGTGAAATAGTTATTAAATAGTTATTAACTATTTACTAACTATCTAGCTAAAATAAATATAAATTTACCTGTAAAATAAAACCTAACCTAAGTTACACTAACACCTAACCTTACACTACAATTAAATAAATTACCTAAATTAATACAATTACCCTAATTAAATACAATTAGCTAAATTACAAAAAAACAAACACTAAATTACAGAAAATAAAAAGCAAATTACAAGATCTTTAAACTAATTACACCTAATCTAAAAATAAAACCCACCCAATACACCCTTAAAAATCTTAACACTAACCCCAAAAGATCCAAAGATCCACTTACAGTTTTGAAGAGCCGACATCCATCCTCACCGAAGCCGGGAGAAGTCCTCAGCGAAGCGGCAAGAAGTCCTCAACGAAGCCGGCAGAAGTGGTCTGCCAGATGGGCAGAAGTCTTTACCCAGACGGCATCTTCTATCTTCATACTTCCGACGCGGAGCGGCTCCATCTTCAAGACATCCGGCACGGAGCATCCTCTTCAGTCAACAGCTTCTTCTACAATGAAGGTTCCTTTAAATTAAGTCATCCAAGATGGCGTCCCTTAGATTCCGATTATATCAGCCAATCGGAATTAAGGTTGAAAAAATCCTATTTGCTGAAGCTGATTGGCTTATTTTCTGCAATTTAGTGTGTTTTTTTGTAATTTAGCTAATTGTATTTAATTTAGTTAATTGTATTTAATTTAGGGAATTTATTTAATTGTAGGGTTAGGTTAGGTGTTAGTGTAAGACAGGTTAGGTTTTATTTTACAGGTCAATTTGTATTTATTTTAGCTAGGTAGTTATTAAATAGTTAATAACTATTTAGTAACTATTCTACCTAGTTAAAATAAATACAAACGTGCATGTAAAATAAAAATAAACCCTAAGCTAGCTACAATATAACTATTAGTTCTATTGTAGCTAGCTTAGGGTTTATTTTACAGGTAAGTATTTAGTTTTAAATAGGAATTATTTAGTTATTAATAGTAAGTTTTATTTAGATTTATTTTAATTATATTTAAGTTAGGGGGGGTAGGGTTAGACTTAGGGGTTAATAACTTTAGTATAGTGGCGGCGTCTTTGGGGGCGGCAGATTAGGGGTTAATAAATGTAGGTAGGTGGCGGCGATGTTAGGGGCAGCAGATTAGGGGTTAATATTAGTTAACTAGTGTTTGCGATGTGGGAGTGTGGCGGTTTAAAGGTTAATATGATCCAACATATTACGCTATTTAGATATTGACAAGATTACTTTTATATGCATAAAATCTGGATAAGCTAAACTTTCATTTGATATTAGTTAGTACATAGATTCAACAAAGAGCATGTGTCCTTAAATTTGAGTCTCTAGATATAAAGCAAAAATTATTTATTTCCTTTTTTGATCATAGCACTAAACGTTTAGTTCTTGTAAGAGCAGCACACTATGCATATAAAAGTAATCTTGTCAATATCTAAATAGCGTAATATGTTGGATCTTACTAATTGGTAACATATCTATTTCTTTGGACAAAACTTCTTTGTTGAAATGTGATATACTATAGCAATCTCTAATAGTGTGAAATCTGTCCAGTTTGCATTATATACTGTTCCATGTCAATAGTTTATATTAAGTCATTTTTTGTATGTCTCAATTAAACTTTATTGCTTCTCTTATGCACCTTAGAGGAAAGTGTTCGCTCTGATGTCAGTATCCAATCAGGTTGTGATTCAAGGATTAACATAATTGTCTCAGCCTTAAAAGGTGTATTAGAAACGCGTCTGCATGGAGATCAGTTCATCTATCTGATTGATCGTGTCATTGCTGGCTTTTTCTAACCTGGATGTTTTTTACGTCTTTTTAACTTTTGCAATAAAGTTTGAATTTTTTATTAAGTGTCGCTTGGAGTTTCTACAGAGAACGACTCACCTCATATGCTGCCTTGGAATTCTCTACATGGAGCTTGGGCTCTACTAAATCGTGGTGTGTTATATATATTATATATATATATATACACACACATATATATGGGTAATCAGGATTATATATATATATATATATATATAGTATGACCACAAAACCCTTAGTTGTTACCTAAAAACCAAATTATACACTCAGGTTAAGACATACATTGCTTACACGCATGAAAACAATTCAAGAAGACTAGATAATATGACATAATATCTGCTCAAATTTTAAAAAAATGTTTTTAAATACTGGAGAATTGGCCCTTACAGTAATGCATAAAAAGATATTTATGAATATATATGCATGCATATAAGTAGGCATGGTTGTGTGTATGTATATGTATGTATTTATGTATGTGTATATATAAAATATATCTCCCTATAGTAAAGCCTATGTACATATATTTTTAATAAGGCAGTGACCAAATGATAAGCCATGAACACATGAATACTTATTTAAATATATTTGGTCAATTTATGAACAGATTAGATAAATGAATATATATATATATATATATAGCAATATCCGTTCAACCCCTCAAGGTAGAAAAACGCTTCACTCTCCGGTCTCTTTCAAAATCCTTTATTAAGTATCCAGCATCATATGACAAAATTCCCAAACGTTTCGATACCAATTGGTATCTTTTTCAATGGGTAATCAGAACATATCTATCCCAAAAGAAGATTCCTAATACTAACCACAAACCACTCACCTATATACACCTGTAAAGCCTCTCTGTCACTTCCGGTACATCAGAAAACCGCCCCACCATGCGCATGCGTCCAGGAGTTAGCCAACCGCATGGCTAATTTGCATATTCAATAACGTAATGCCGTTTGCGTTCCAACCACGCATAGTTACTCCTTACTGTTTTGGCAGCTAATGCGCATGCCCAGGTGGCTGAAGTTCTAATGATACCGGACTAACTCTTACAAGTATAACTACTCTAAAGTGTAAAAAAACTATCTATACCAAGTTAAAATCTAAAATCTATAATAAGACTACCTGAGTTCTCAGAACAGACTTTATTCCTTTATATTTATAGAGTATTAGGTAAGATACTTAGCATTTTTATATACAGTTTGCTAAGTTAATCACCGCCCCCTTAATTATCTTATCCACAATCTCCAAACTGTCTATTATCTAGTTAAAGTATGTTATACTATAATTATCAATATAACATATAGCTTCTATGCCAATTGGAGTGCAGTGAGAGACTTAGTTGCGGCTACCGCAATACACTAAACACCATATCTTCAGAGACTTTGTGAACCCATATATTCTGGACCAGTCCATCTTCCTGGGTGTTGATGACCTAGACCGATAAATCATGGACATTTCACTTAAAGGAAGACACCAAAGTACATCTGTACATTCAGACCCTTGGGAGCCACTGTGTCTAAACGATAAATCCAGGAGGTCTCAACTTGGAGTAGTTTCGTGTTCCTATCTCCACCCCTTCGTAAGGGGGGCACATGATCAATCAACATAGTCCTTAAACTTGCCGCTGTGTGCCCAGCTTGAAGGAAATGTCTGGCGACCGGTTGATCAGATGTTTTCTTGTCAATCGCTTGTCTAATCGCATGGCGATGATTGGCCATTCTATCTCGAAATGTAGTAGAGGTCTTCCCCACATAGACAAGCGAACATGGACACATTAGTATGTATACAACATACGTACTCATACATGACAATCTGTGTAGAATCTTGTATTTTCTCCCAGTGTGTGGGTGGTGAAAGAACATCCCTGTTAACATACTATTGCACGTAGTGCAGTCCCCACATCTATAGCAGCCAACTTTTTTCCTGCTGTCCAGCCAAGTACCTTTTTCATAGCACTTCACAGGGTCATTCTGGACAAGTAAATCCTTCAAATTGGGTGCTCTCTTATAAGCCATCCGTGGGGCTGATGTGTGCAGGAATGGTAGTGATTTGTCAGTATTGATAATGTCCCAGTTCTTCTTGACCGATTCAGACAATATTTTGGACACGGGGTTGAACGTGGTAACAAAGTTAATGATATCGCTATTGTTTTCTACTTTATCAGTAGGATCATGTGGTTGTAGCAGGGATATTTGATCATCCCCGGCCAGGTTGGTTTGCACCTGTGTTATCAGTTTTCTTGCATATCCTCGTTGCTCCAATTTCTTAATCATTTCATCCTCCTGTACTCTTCTAGTCTCTCTTAGTGTGTTATTGCGGGCCACCCGCGTGAGTTGAGAGGATACCACACTCTTTTTTTGATGTTCAGGGTGAAAACTTGTGGATAGCAACAATGAGTTTCTATCCGTCGGTTTTGAATATAAGGAGGTAGAAAATTTGTAACAATCATCCTCTGTATAAACAGATATGTTTAGATCTAGGAATGGTATGCTCATCCTGTTATGGGCCACTTTAAATCGAATAGTTGACTCAAGCTGATTTAAGCTGTCAACCCACTGTCCTAGGGATTCCTCTGACCCTCTCCATACCAAAAACACATCGTCAATATACCTGACGTACAGTTTAATTTTATCAATTGTGCGAATGTGCATGACCATAGTCTCATACCAAGACATATACAGATTGGCGTATGCGGGAGCCATATTTGAACCCATAGCAGTTCCTGATATTTGTAAGAAGAATTCCTTCTCAAATTTGAAAAAGTTTTTTTCCAAACAAAACCTCAATAGTTCCAATAGGAACTCAATGGGTGGTCCCGCATACGCCAATGACTCACTTAGCATGGATCTGACCGCCTGTACACCACCATCATGCGGGATGACAGTGTACAAGCTGTCAACATCCATTGTAACAAGTAGGTCATCTGGACCAAGTTCATTCCAGGCAAGTAACCTCCGAATGAGTGAGGGAGAATCCAGTATAAAGGAATATGACTCCTTTACAACTGGCTGTAGGTGATGGTCTATGAAAATGGCCACATTAGAACACAAAGAATCCCTGGCAGACACAATAGGTCTGCCAGGCGGTTTAATCAGAGTCTTGTGTACTTTGGGCAATAGGTATAGTACCGGAATAACCGGAAATGCAGTAGTCATATATTCAAATTCATTTTCATCAATCATACCTGATTCTAGCCCATATTTCAATATAAGATCCAATTCCTTCTTAAATGTATTTATTGGATTTCCTCTTAGTTTACAATAGATGCGATTATCAGTTAGCTGTCTATAGGCTTCCTCTCTATAGTCAACATAATTTTGAACCACTATAGAGCCTCCTTTATCCGCCGCATGAATAATGATCGTGGTGTCATTTTTTAAACTCTTTAGAGCCTCCTTTTCCCCTTTAGTGAGGTTGGGGAACAAATTTTCTACTTTTGCTCGTTCACACGTATCATTAATCATGCGTGAAAAACTATGGATAGAAGGGTTTAAGTTAATTGGATCAAACTTGCTCTGACTTTTGAACTTGTTGACACTTTCTTGTTCACTATTTTTAAAAAAATCCTTAATCCTAAGCTGTCTCTGTAATTTGTAGGTTTCAACATTCATTTTGAATTTGTCTATAGCTGGAGTGGGGACAAAGGACAGGCCCTTATTTAGCAAACTTTTCTCATCTAAACTTAAAGCTCTGTCACTTAAATTGTAGATAATATCTATTTTTTCTTCCCTGTTTTTTTCTTTGAATCCTCCCCTCCTCGTGTGCGGTCTTGCTCGTTTTGCTTTACTGGAAGCGGAGGTTTTTTGGAGGATCTGGTGCTCACCCCACCTAAAGGGTGACCAGCATTAACATTTGGGTTGGACTCATCATTATCTGGCCCAGATGAATCGCCTCCACTACTGTCAACAGTGTCAGCAATGTTTCTATTATTAAAGCGTCTCCTTCGTCTAAATTGTGGTCTATTGTCCTCCTTCCCATAGAGCCACCTATACACTCTTCTCTCCCTGTAATCAGTCTCTACAGTCATTAATTTGTTGTTCTTAAAGGTTAACAAATCGTTTTTATATTTGTTAACTTGTCCCTGTAATTTGTTAATCCAATCTTCCCCTGTATCTTCCGTTAGGATCTGGTAGCTCGTCTCTTTAACCTCATTGATTTCCACTCTAATTAGATGTAATAATCTATTGGATTCCTCAATTACCAATAAAATGAGGTCATATGAGCACTTGTTTAAGATTGAGCACCACTTCCTACAGAAGTAGGTAGGGTTTTTTTATTTTGGGTGGGCTTTTTTATTTTGATAGGGCTATTATATTAGGTGTAATTAGTTTAAAGATCTTGTAATTTGTTTTTTATTTTCTGCAATTTAGTGTGTTTTTTTGTAATTTAGCTAATTGTATTTAATTTAGTTAATTGTATTTAATTTAGGGAATTTATTTAATTGTAGGGTTAGGTTAGGTGTTAGTGTAAGACAGGTTAGGTTTTATTTTACAGGTCAATTTGTATTTATTTTAGCTAGGTAGTTATTAAATAGTTAATAACTATTTAGTAACTATTCTACCTAGTTAAAATAAATACAAACGTGCATGTAAAATAAAAATAAACCCTAAGCTAGCTACAATATAACTATTAGTTCTATTGTAGCTAGCTTAGGGTTTATTTTACAGGTAAGTATTTAGTTTTAAATAGGAATTATTTAGTTATTAATAGTAAGTTTTATTTAGATTTATTTTAATTATATTTAAGTTAGGGGGGGTAGGGTTAGACTTAGGGGTTAATAACTTTAGTATAGTGGCGGCGTCTTTGGGGGCGGCAGATTAGGGGTTAATAAATGTAGGTAGGTGGCGGCGATGTTAGGGGCAGCAGATTAGGGGTTAATATTAGTTAACTAGTGTTTGCGATGTGGGAGTGTGGCGGTTTAAAGGTTAATATGATCCAACATATTACGCTATTTAGATATTGACAAGATTACTTTTATATGCATAAAATCTGGATAAGCTAAACTTTCATTTGATATTAGTTAGTACATAGATTCAACAAAGAGCATGTGTCCTTAAATTTGAGTCTCTAGATATAAAGCAAAAATTATTTATTTCCTTTTTTGATCATAGCACTAAACGTTTAGTTCTTGTAAGAGCAGCACACTATGCATATAAAAGTAATCTTGTCAATATCTAAATAGCGTAATATGTTGGATCTTACTAATTGGTAACATATCTATTTCTTTGGACAAAACTTCTTTGTTGAAATGTGATATACTATAGCAATCTCTAATAGTGTGAAATCTGTCCAGTTTGCATTATATACTGTTCCATGTCAATAGTTTATATTAAGTCATTTTTTGTATGTCTCAATTAAACTTTATTGCTTCTCTTATGCACCTTAGAGGAAAGTGTTCGCTCTGATGTCAGTATCCAATCAGGTTGTGATTCAAGGATTAACATAATTGTCTCAGCCTTAAAAGGTGTATTAGAAACGCGTCTGCATGGAGATCAGTTCATCTATCTGATTGATCGTGTCATTGCTGGCTTTTTCTAACCTGGATGTTTTTTACGTCTTTTTAACTTTTGCAATAAAGTTTGAATTTTTTATTAAGTGTCGCTTGGAGTTTCTACAGAGAACGACTCACCTCATATGCTGCCTTGGAATTCTCTACATGGAGCTTGGGCTCTACTAAATCGTGGTGTGTTATATATATTATATATATATATATACACACACATATATATGGGTAATCAGGATTATATATATATATATATATTTATATATATATATATATATATATATATAGTATGACCACAAAACCCTTAGTTGTTACCTAAAAACCAAATTATACACTCAGGTTAAGACATACATTGCTTACACGCATGAAAACAATTCAAGAAGACTAGATAATATGACATAATATCTGCTCAAATTTTAAAAAAATGTTTTTAAATACTGGAGAATTGGCCCTTACAGTAATGCATAAAAAGATATTTATGAATATATATGCATGCATATAAGTAGGCATGGTTGTGTGTATGTATATGTATGTATTTATGTATGTGTATATATAAAATATATCTCCCTATAGTAAAGCCTATGTACATATATTTTTAATAAGGCAGTGACCAAATGATAAGCCATGAACACATGAATACTTATTTAAATATATTTGGTCAATTTATGAACAGATTAGATAAATGAATATATATATATATATATATATATATATATATATACACAGTACATATATATATATATACAGTACACATATATATATATATATATATATATATATATATATATATATATATATATATATATATGAAAAATAAATTCTAGAAAGGATAAAATGTAAGAAATAGTTAATCTTTATGGCACAACTCACCATCGCCATCTTGTGGCCAGTTAGTAAAAGTACAACCAGCTATACTTAACATTGGGTGCATTACTCCAAAAAGTTAATTAGTATTCATCCAGTCACAGCATTACAGATCTTCACACATCAGTGAATGGCTGTTAGAGATTAGGGCAGAGTTACAGTTCAGCATAAAAAAGACCCACACACACTCAGAAAGGAGCTTGTCTGCATGAAATTTAAGCAGGAAGCTCTGTCAAAATTTTTCCCTGAATGACAATTTTGAATCCTGGCTGCACCCACTCTAGAATTTTTGGTATCCTTGGAACTTTGTTTGTTTTTCCTGTTGGACTAAAAGACTTTTTGGGACCGGATACAGATGGAACATATTGCTTGACCAGAGATCACTAAAGGCTTGGAGGGCAACATTGGTGGGGAAGTATAAAAATTCATTAATTATATTTAAGCAATTATTGCATTTAAAGTCCTTATTAAGAAAGGCATTATATAATTATAGTCCCAATTAGTATATATACTTACCCCTATGGTCTGGGTTATATTTGTCTAGGAATCTAATTTATCTAGTGAGATACAGGGAAAGGTTTCATAGGTACTTTTTTTTATTAATTTTAATTTATTTTAGTGTATTATAGGAAAACCCTGGGCGTTACGTTTAAATATATTTCATTTGGTATTCTCTAAGGCTGAGACTTGTTGAAGCATCACAAAGGGTTTTATGTGTTCATTAGCTGTGGATATTCATTCTGAATCTGATTAATTGCATTCAATTGTTAAGTATCAGGATATAATTTTAATGGTAATATGTGGCTAAATTTGTATTAAATAACAGTTGCCAGTAACGCATATTGCATAGTTGGTTCAGGCTGGTTTATTTGCAATGTTATAGATTTCACTGTTAAATTTATACCTATAGGGTTAAAACTAAGTGTAACAGCATATGTTATTTTATAGTGTGTCAGAGAAATTTGGCTTGTGTATAATTAAATGGTATATCGCTTGTTAATATCTTGTTTAATGTTTAATAAATCTGTATATATTTATCCTAACTGAATCCTCTTTACTTCACAAATATAATTTGTTGTGTTTAAAAAGATATAACCTGATCAGAACTTATAGTAAAATAATACATATTCTAATATTATTGGAATACACCAACAATTTTATTTGGAAGACACTCCTAAGATAAACTAATATTTTGGAAAGCTCTGCCGAGATAATATTTAACCGAAGGTTAGAGCCGTTATTAATAAACTTACAAATAATTGTGGTGATATTCTAATAATAGGAGTACTAATATATGAGAGGTTACTGCTAAGACAATAGTAAATTATATTGTAACCTAGTATATACAACACGTTGGAGGCACCGCTGAAATATCAGTGATACAAAAATATATTGTGCAAAATTTCAGCATACTAAAGGTAGGACAGATAGAGGGTGATCTAACCCAAACAATAAGGTCCCAATGAGATCCGGTAATGTACTTAATAAAGTGTATGACACCCCTACAATAGCTAAGTTCCTAAGTGGAGCAGTACAACCATTTTCCAAAAGGGGGACCACTTCCATAATTGATCATTTGGAGGCTTATGAAAATGCTCTAGCTGTATTAAATATAAATGATGAGCAATCTAAATCTGAGTTTCTGCCATGGGTATTTGAGCCTAAGCATCACAAATTCTTTGCTTCACTAAAACATATGAATTTTAATTCTTGGAGCGAAGTAAAGCGACAATGCAAAATTGAGTTTGGGCCATATCGCACCAAAACAGCTGTATATGGTTTGAAATGTGGCGCCAATCAAAGCCCTATAGAATTCCTTTTTGCACTTAAAGGTGCCTACAGTATGGCAGAAAATTAACCAAAATTTGAGAGCTCAGAATTTGTTAATCTATTTTATGAAGCCTTGCCCTCACACATCAAAATAAATCTGGCTAGAGATTTTGATGATAACTGATTATTGGACTGGCTGATTAGAGAGACTACCAAGTTATACTCTATTCAGCAGTCCAGTAAACAGGGGGTTAAAAGAACCAAGGTCCAGCCCTAAAATTGTGGCAGAAACTAGGGTGTCATCTAGCCCCCTCAATTTTGAGTCTAAAAAGAAAACTTATGCAGAGGTGGCCAGAGAAAACAGGCCCTCACTGCAAAAGTTTAAGAGAGAATATACTAAAAATGGGGGGCATACCCAGATACACAGTTATCCCCAAAGAGAGGAATACCCACAAGGTAATAGGTATCCCCGTAGAGGTAGATACAATAAGTGGTGCAGGTATTCTTAGGATAACCTGACCCCAGTTAAATAGTGCACCCCAAGAAGGTAACACCAGACAAGTTGAACCCCAAAGGCAACCACGTCAGGATAGAAACGGTGGCCATTGATTCTTAAGGGACCCAATGGTTCAGGAATCACTACTATGGGGCATCAAGAGATAGGCCAAGGGGTAGAGGTAACTTGTACAATCAAGTAGATCAGCTTAGTACCCAGTTAAATCGGTTAAGCGAACAATTCGCTAATATGAGTCAAGCTTTTACGGCTTAGCAACCGAATAATACTTTTTTAGGGGTACAGCCAGTTGTCAACAGTGGGCCACAGTCAGAGTCATAAATATTTAGATATTATCTGAGGGGAGAGAAATACTGAATGAGATCATGAATGTTAAAAATGACACTAATCTAATTCTCTCCCTACAGCCCAGAAACGGAAGACCTGAATGTGATGACAGGTGTCCCCAGTCTGGAAGTATTAAAGGGACATGAAACCCACATTTTTTCTTACACGATTCATATAGAGAATACAATTTTAAACAACTTCCTAATTTTCTTCTATTATCTAATTTGTTTAATTATCTTGGTATCATTTGTTAAAGGAGCAGCAATGCACTAATGGTTTCTAACTAAACTCATGGGTGAGCCAATCACAATCAAGATATATATGCAGCCACAAATCAACAGCTAGAACATAGGTTCTCTGCTGCTTCTGAACTTGCCTAGATAAACCTTTCAGCAAAGGATAACAAGAGAAGGAAGCAAATTAAATGATAGAAGTAAATTGGAAAGTTGTTTAAAATTGTATTCTCTATCTGAATCATGAATGAAAAATTTTGGGTTTCATGTCCCTTTAATGATTTTCCTATTTTTCAGCTGTCCCTAAGCATTATTCCCACAGATGGACACGCAGAACAATCCCCACAGTAAGAAGTATCCCCTAACTGCAGTGCAGTATGCAGGAAACCTGTTATCCCTTTAACGGAGGAGGCAGTCGATAAGGTTTGTGCCGCGTCAGGTGATGTAATGAATCCAAGTAAACCGTGGCGAAGTCCACAAATGTTTAAACACGATAACTTTATGTGTGAAATGGTAGAAACAGCAGGGAGATATGTATTAACTGAGATCCAGGATTCTGTTACTAACCCTATCATGGGATTAATGGATACTGGATCTCAGGCAACTATTCTATCCCATGGGTACTACACACAGCTAGATGAGCTAACGCCCCACAAATCAAAACTAAGGAAATTTGATGGTTCACTAATAGGTGTCAGGGATGACTCTCTCAAGGTCTAGAGGTCAAGGTTAAAGCTAAAACTGTGAAACAGGGTCATAAGACACCCAGTCATTATAGTGGATCTGCCAAATGATTGTTTGATAATAGGTATTGATCTTCTTAAGCGACTAAGTACCATAATTGATTGCATAAATCATGTAATCTGGTCACAACTCAAAAGACCTATTAATTATGAGCGGCCCAGCATACCTCACACCAAACATAACTGTCATGTGTTGGAAGAGAAACCAGATGCTATGGAGATTCATTTCAGGAATAACTGTACCTGAAATAACTATCTTGCAGATAGATGATCAGACTTCCCTCTGATAATCATACTTTTAAAATTGTGCCTGGAAAGATAGCCAATATTTCCCTAGATGGCGATGTATTAACCATATCTCTCCACAAAGGTGACCCTAAGTCCCCTAAAGGGGGAGATTACTCTCAATTCCTTACAGAAATTGAGAAAGTTAAAGATGATCTATTTATTCCTTTGCAAGTGCATGACCTTGGAAAAACCAAGTATGCCAAATTAAACTTTAAACAGGAAACTAGCTACATAAGCAAAGGCTTATTGGCGCAGATAGCTTAACCTAAAATGATTAAATATCTTTCTTCCCAAGATCACTGGGTCCATGACCTAGATGGTAACTCTGAAAGCTATAACATCACAGCTAAATGTTTATTATCTATCTCTATAGGTAATAAATCAGCAAAGCACCTGGTTTTAGTTTTGAATGATCCCTATAATTAAATATACATTGGCAACGATCTTTTACATAGGTATGCCATACAAATAGATTAACCTTTGCCTCTGGAGCAGGTTGAAAGGGGACCCTGAAATATTTCAGGATGAAAGCGCTGCCCTGAAATCAAACCAGCAAATGCCATTTACTGTGAATATGCAGGTATCTAATGATGTTGTAATCCCTGCTGGGGCTGATAAATTTATCTTACCTTTACAGGTAAAAAGGGGTCAGAAATTAAAAACTTTTGATGCACTAATATGCCTCTCCCAGAGAATGCAAAGTCTTGGTATAACAATGACCAACACACCTATGGTAAATATTGGAACTATTCCCATACATGTTATTATGCATAACATGACCCCACAGGATATCCCCCCATCTAGGGGAACTACCATAGGATATGCTCTAGAATCCAGTTACTACACTTTTGGATTCCAGAATAATGTAATTGGGCTAGTACCTGAAGGATACTTAACTGAAGAACAATTAATAGAACAATCCTTTGCATCCATGCCAGAAGGATTGTTTACAATTCAATCTATGTATCCTTTCAGTTTAGAGAAAGGCATCTGAAGAAGCCTCCCTGGTATTTGATCAGCCGATCAAAGAACAAGAATACCCCAATACCCAGAATCCTGGGGGTAATGCAAATTATAATCAAGGGGACCTCACATCTGGGCTTGAAGAAGCCTATGAGATAGGACAGCCTGAAATCTTTCCAGGATTTCAGCAAATAGTTGGAGTAAATATCCTTAGCTAATGGCTGTTCCAGTGATGGAGAACGTCAACAGCTACGAGAACTCCTGATGGAATACCAGGACATTTTTGCTAGGGATTCTTATGACTGTGGGACTACAGACATGCACATTGCTAGAATCCAAATAGATCCCAATGCACCACCTGTATTTGTTAAACAATACAGACTCCCTTTAGCCTCATTCTCTTGCAGAAATCATAAGGAACCTGCAAGTAAGGGGTATCATCAGACAGGTGCATAGCTCTTATAATAATCCTATCCTAGGTATTATTAAGCCCAATGGACAATGGCGTTTGTGTGCTGACTTAAGTCAGCTAAACAAATGAGTATATATGTCTGGCTGGCCTGTGCCATACATTGACCAGTGCCTAGTACAGATGCAGGGATCTAAGATATTCACTGCCATTGATTGTGCACAGGTATACTGGACCATAAAGGTACATGAGAAAGACCAGTATGAGCTTACATTCTCGTTCCAAAAGGTCCAATATGCATTCACTCGGCTCCCGTTGGATACATAAATTCAGGACATAAATTTGCTGTATTCATGCAAAAGGCACATCACAGAACTTAAACACATCCTCAGCCAACTTAAAAGGGCTGTGTCAAATTATCCCTACAAAAAGCTCAATGGTGCCGCACTCATGTAAACTTCTTAGGACATGAAGTTACTTCTGAAGGGTAAAATCCTCAGAAGAAAAAGGCGGAAGCTATAATAAATTCTAAGAACCCAACTAGCTTAAAGGAATAAAGATCATTCCTGGGTATGACAAATTATTCATTCATTATCAATGTATTGATAATTATGCAGAATTAGCTAAACCACTGCTACATCTTCTAAAGAAGGGTGTGAAATGGCACTGGAGTGAAGCTCAAGAGACAGCCATAAGAGAGCTAAAGAGAAAACTCACTCAAGCACCCTGCTTAGCTTACTGTTAGAATATACTTAGCTTTACTGACGCCATTTTGTCTTGAGGCATCCATTTTGTCAAGAATGGTTTATTATAGTTTATTATAGCAGCTTATTATGTTGTGAGAAATATGCTGATGTTAGTAAAACTTGTATAGCTAGAATGGCTTGTGAATGTCCCTGACGATGCGCCTGGATGCACTGTTATCTCTATAAGATGTCAAACGGCCTTGCTTTGTGCTGGGCTATGGGCTCAGATGTACTCTTATAAAAAACTATATATTTTTATAGAAATACTCCCTAACACTCCTTTTTTCCCAATTATATTTTAATGAGTTTCTTTTGTTCCTGAGAAATACTGTGTAAGATGATATAGTTATGAGTACGTCATTGTTTAACCCTCTATGCTGTAACCACTGCCTATAAAAGTGTTGTACACCTTATAATAAAGAGAACACTGATTAGACAGGGCGAGAAAATTATTTTAGAAACGGCCCACCAGCCTTCGCTATATCTGCAAAGTGAGAGAATAAGAGATGGGAACCTGTCCAATAGCCGCATAATAGCTTGGACTCTTTACTTACAAGGCTGGCCTTCAGAAATTCACTAAAAGCAAAACAAAAGGAATCCAGTTGCACAGCGGCTTGCTGAGCTCCATGACTGTACTGCTGGGTGCCAGGAATCAGACTGAGACGAGAAGTGCAAAAATAATCACACCTTTATTAATAGCAAAAAATAATAAAAAGTCCACAAGTCAAATAACAAGCCAGGAGTAAAAACCAGAGCTGGTAGTCAGACAAGCCGAGTCAGGTGCCAAAGCGAATAGTCAGATGAGCCGGAATCAGGAACAAGGAAAACAGCAGAGTCAGGAACAAGCCAGGGGTCAGGAACCAGGAAGGACGTCAGGCAGCCAGGTAAACACAGGAACTCTCACAAACAGGTCTGAGACAACGCAAAGGCAAAGCATACTGAACAGAGGCCCTTTAAATAATAAGTGATGACATCACAATTCTGAAACTGCATCCTGTCTCACATGAATGATGCACACCAGTCTGGCCATAAAAGGAAGTGCAGGAAATGAGCAGCATCCCCCACAATGCACCATAGTCAGGAAGAGAGGTGAGTAAAATGGCTGCCAGCAGCATATGGCAAACACAACAGGGAAAAAACCCTGACAGTACCCTCCCCTCAATGACCCCTCCCCCACGGGAGGACAAAGGCTTATTAGGGAAACGGGCATGGAAGGCACGGAGGAGGGCGGGAGCATGAACATCAGAGGAGGGAACCCAAGAACGCTCCTCTGGACCGTAGCCCCTCCAGTGAACCAAATACTGTACACGGCCCCTGGACATACGAAAGTCAATAATGCTGCGGACCTCATACTCCTCATGGTTGTCAATAAAGATAGGACGGGGACGAGGCAACACAGTGGTAAACCAATTACAAACCAATGGTTTCAAGAGGGAGACATGAAAAACAATGGAGATGTGCATAGCAGGAGGAAGGTCAAGAGCGTAGGCCACAGAATTAACCCGTCGGAGTAGTCGAAAAGGTCCAACATAACGGGGAGCCAATTTATTGGAAGGCACACGAAGGTTCAAGTTGCGGGAGGACAGCCAAACTCTCTCACCAACTTGGTAAGAAGGTGCGGGCAGACGCCTATGATCAGTCTGGAACTTTTGGCGCTGCATAGAACGATGAAGGCAATCCTGAATCTGCAACCACGTGGAACGGAGTTGCCGGAGATGCTCCTCCAAAGCTGGAATACCCTGAGACATGAATGAATCGGGCAACAAGGATGGTTGAAACCCATAATTCGCCATGAACGGGGATAACTTGGAGGAAGCATTAATAGCACTATTATGAGCAAACTCTGCCCAAGGTAACAGTTCAGACCAATTATTGTGGTAATCTGAGACATAGCAACGGAGGAACTGTTCCAGAGCTTGATTAGACCGTTCCTCAGCCCCATTGGATTGAGGGTGATATGCCGAGGAGAAGGAAAGCTGGATCCCCATTTGAGCACAAAAGGAACGCCAAAATCTGGAGACAAACTGACTACCCCGGTCCGACACTATCTCCTTGGGTAACCCATGTAAAAGGAAGACCTCCCAGGCAAAAATTGAAGCAAGCTCCTGAGCGGTAGGCAGCTTCATCAAGGGAATGCAATGTGACATTTTAGAAAAACGGTCAACCACCATAAGGATAACAGTATTGCCATTGGAAACAGGGAGCTCGACAATGAAGTCCATGGAAAGATGTGTCCAAGGATGCTCACCATTAGCAATAGGTTGAAGAAGACCCACAGAAATACGTCGAGAAGTCTTATTCTGTGCACAAACTGAGCAGGAGGCAACATACGCAGCAAAATCAGAATGAAGACCTGTCCACCAGAATTGTCGAGTGACAGACCAAATCATTTGGTTCTTGCCTGGGTGACCTGTGGCTTTAGGATAGTGGTAAGTGTGCAAAGGTTTAGTTTGAAGATTCTCAAGAACAAAACACTTACCACTAGGTTTCTCAGGAGGTGCATTGGTTTGTGCAGCCAGGATTTCCTCCCCCAAGGGAGAAGTCAAATTAGTACGTATGGTAGCCAAAATATGGTCAGGAGGTATAACAGGAGTAGGTACAGACTCCTCCTTGGACAAAGGCGAAAATTGTCGAGAGAGGGCATCAGCCCTAACATTCTTACTACCAGGCAGGTAGGAGACCACATAATTAAACCGAGACAAAAATAGCGCCCATCTGACCTGTCGGAGCGACAAACGTTTTGCTTCAGATAGATAAGTTAAATTCTTGTGGTCAGTAAGAAATGAGCACTGGCACGCTAGTACCCTCGAAAAGATGCCTCAAATTCCTTGAGTGCCAAAATTATGGCCAGTAATTCCCTGCCGCCAATTTCATAATTGTACTCCGCTGGAGACAATTTCTTAGAGAAGAAACCACACGGATGCAAGGAACCGTCAGGCGTAGGATGTTGAGACAAGAGGGCACCTACTCCAGTCTCAGACGCATCGATCTCAAGAACGAAAGGCAGGACAGGGTTAGGATGAGCCAGAACTGGAGCGGCAGCAAAGGCAGTCTTAAGACTATCAAAGACCTTAATGGCAGTAGGTGACCAATGGAGTGGATCATTCTCTTTACGGGTCATGTCTGTAATAGGTTTGACCAAGGAAGAAAAGTTTTTAATAAACTTTCTATAGTAATTGGCGAACCCCAAAAAACGTTGAATAGACCGAAGACTAACTGGACGAGACCAATGCAGAACTGCAGATAACTTGTCAGGATCCATGGAGAACCCTGCAATGGAGATAACATAACCTAGGAAGGTTACTTGAGTCTGATGGAACTCACATTTCTTGAGTTAACAAAACAGGCCGTTCTCACTTAGTCTCTGAAGAACCCTTGTAACATCAGAACGATGAGCCTCAAGTGTGGGTGAGTGTATGAGGATGTCGTCTAAGTACACCACAACACACTGTTGCAACATATCTCGTAGGACATCATTAATAAATTCCTGAAAAACAGCAGGAGCATTACATAGGCCAAAGGGCATTACAAGATACTCATAATGCCTGCTCCTGGTGTTAAATGCTGTTTTCCATTCGTGGCCCTCCTTAATCCTAACGAGATTGTACGCTCCTCTCAAATAAAGTTTATTAAAGACCGTAGCTCCCTTGAGGTGGTCAAAGAGTTCCGTAATGAGCGGAATAGGATAAGCATTCTTAATGGTAAGACGATTAAGACCCCTATAATCGATACATGGTCTTAACTCGCCACCCTTTTTCTTCACAAAGAAGAAGCCAGCCCCTGCAGGAGAGCAGGATTTGCAGGTGATTCCCCGCGACAGAGCATCGGCAACATACTCCTCCATAGCACAATTCTCTGCAACAGACAGAAGGTAATACATTGCGGGGACCACGACAAAATTTCGGACCTGCGCCAGTCGAGACTGGGATTGTGCTTTTGGAACCAGGGATAACCCAGAACAAGCGGAAAATGCGGAGAGTTTATCACCTGGAACTGGAGGGTTTCAAAATGGAGAGCCCCAACAGCCATGGACAACGGAGCAGTTTTGTGAGTAACGAGTGCGGGCTAAAGGGGCCTGCCATCAATGTCCTCAATAGCAAGCGGAACGGACCGAGGCAAAACAGGAATGGAGTGCTTTGATACAAAAGCGCTGTCAATGAAATAGCCCGCAGCACCGGAGTCAACAAGAGCCTGAGTGACTATGGAGGAGTCCACCCAGAAAAGGACAACCGTGACCAAAGGTTTCTCCTTAAGCGGTTCCGGGGATGAGGATAAACCACCCAAGGTCTGCCCCCGACAGGACCTTAGGTGTGAGCGTTTCCCGGCCGTGTAGGACAAGACTTCAAAAGGTGGCCCTGTAACCCACAATAGAGGCAGAGCCCCTTCCTCCTCCTAAAGGCCCTCTCCGCCATGGAGAGACGTGTAAATCCCAACTGCATCAGCTCAGCAGTACCTGGTGACTCGGGACCAGGAGGCATGGGAGGAGAGGGAGGCATGGGTGGGAACGAACACGTAGGAGACAACGGAACAGGAGGCTTCCACAAGCGCTCCTTGAAAGAGGCGCCTCTCTCTGAGTCTGATGTCAATTAGGATCAAAAAAGACACCAATGCCTCGAGATCCTTGGGTAAATCTCTGGCAGCAACTTTGTCTTTAATCACATCAGAGAGCCCATGAAAGAAGGCGGCAACAAGGGCTTCATTGTTCTAACCTACCTCTGCGTCAAGTGTACGGAGCTCAATAGCATACTGAGCAACAGATCTTGTACCTTGTTGAATGGACATGAGTCGTTTAGCAGCAGAGGAGGAGCAAGCCGGAACATCAAATACCCTACGAAAGGAGGACACAAATTCAGAGTTATTTGAAATCACAGGTTTATTAGTCTCCCACAAGAGATTAGCCCAGACAAGAGCTGTGTCAGATAGTAACGAGATGAGAAATCCCACCTTAGCTCTGTCAGAGGGAAACGCCTGAGGTAACATCTCAAAGTAAATGCCTACCTGGTTCAAAAACCCTCTGCACTGAATAGGATCGCCTCCATATCGCTGAGCCAGAGGTGCAGAACCGGACATGCTTCTGGTAGGCATAGGTGCAGCAGCGGAAACAGGAGCAGCCATAACTTGCGGGACACTTTGGTCCAAACGAGCAGTGCGAGTCAGCAGGGTTTGCAGGGTTAGTGCAAATTGATCCAAGCAGTGATCCTGTACATCCATCCTGGAAACGATGTCAGGTAAAGGTGGATAATTAGCAGCATCAGGATTCATGGCCTTTGCGTAATGTCAAGGTGCCAGGAATCAGACTGAGACGAGAAGTGCAAAAATAATCACACCTTTATTAATAGCAAAACATAATAAAAAGTCCACAAGTCAAATAACAAGCCAGGAGTCAAAACCAGAGCTGGTAGTCAGACGAGCCGAGTCAGGAGCCAAAGCGAATAGTCAGACGAGCCGGAATCAGGAACAAGGAAAACAGCAGAGTCAGGAACAAGCCAGGGATAAGTAACCAGGAAGGACGTCAGGCAGCCAGGTAAACACAGGAACTCTCACAAACAGGTCTGAGACAACGCAAAGGCAAAGCATACCGAACAGAGGCCCTTTAAATAATAAGTGATGACATCACAATTCTGAGACTGCATCCTGTCTCACATGAATGATGCACACCAGTCTGGCCATAAAAGGATGTGCAAGAAATGAGCAGCATCCCCAACAATGCACCATAGTCAGGAAGAGAGGTGAGTAAAATGGCTGCCAGCAGCACATGGCAAACACAACAGGGAAAAAACCCTGACAACTGCTAAGGATCATGGAGAAGATTTAATAGAAGATGATTTCCTAAAGGAACAATTGCTTTCTACATATAAAATATACAACGAGGACCACTGTCAAACATTACCTTGGGTATATCTTGATGGTTGTTCTTACCATGAACAAAACAAGGAGAAAGGACTGCACAACCAGACCGGACCGGGTACACATCCCATGTCATTCACAAGGCCCAGCTTTAGTTGTTAACGCACTCACATAAAGCTACCTTATTAACAGAGTCACAGGCAGTTAACCCCGGGCCTGCCTGGGTGCAATTCCATAGGGTAGATTACAAAAACAGACACTACAACACACACATTAAAAAAGTCCGGCACTCACTCACAAGCTCTCAGCTAGGATTAAAAGCAAAACTGGAAGAGTTAGTTTCCGCATTTGGCCAAATGGGACAAGCTCAGGTACCATGTCAAGGTCTCTTCCAAGTATCTGAGTCCCTAATACAGCCACACAACTGCAGCCACGCACACATATGCAGGCTAATAATCAAACAAACTGGGAACAAGTCAGAGTTCACAGATGGTAACTAACACTTCTAGCTTTGCTTTTAATCCTAGCTGACAGCTTGTGAGTGAGTGCCAGAGTTTTTTAATGTGTGTGTTGTAGTGTCTTTTTTTGTAAGTTACCCTATGGATTTGCACCTAGGCAGGCCCGGGGTAAGCTGCCTGTGACTCTGTTAATAAGGTAGCTTTATGTCAGTGCGTTAGCAACCAAAGCTGGGCCTTTGAGTGACATGGGATATGTACTCGGTCCGGTCTGGTTGTGCAGTCCTTTCTCCTTGTTTTGTTTATGCCTAGGGTGATTACATACGTCTGTGAACCCTGAGTTGTTCCGAGTTTGTTTGATTATTAGCCTGCATTTGTATGCGTGGCTGCAGTTGTGTGGCTGTATTAGGGACTCAGGTACTTGGAAGAGACCTTGATGTGGTACCTGAGCTTGTCCCATTTGGCCAAATGCGGTAACTTACTCTTCCAGTTTTGCTTTTTTTTTTTTGTTTCAAAAGTTTTATTGAGTTTTATCTGTCTACAGACTGTGAATGTATACATACAGTTTTGAATCAAAAGAACAACAATACAAACATATGAACATGTTAACTTACAACTTTACAAGAGTCAGCTTTTCGTGTTGATTTTCACTATGTGTCTTCTCATAACCCCTAATAAATATCAAAAGGTATACATTTTTGTAGTACAGTGTCTCTTATCTTATATCAGATAGTGTCATTTACCCTTAGTGTCCTGTGTCAGGGCTGGCGACCAGTTTTGCTTTTTTGTTCTTACCATGCCCCAATTGATAATGAGCACAGATTGGTCGTTGGCATTGGTATAGTTTGGGGCGAACGGATCCCCAAATATTTCTGTAGGTTTCAACATTGGACCAAGATCCAGTCAAGTTGCAGAACTCACTGCTATTTTAAAAACCATTGAAATGGCTATTGAACGAGGTATCCATGAATTTGTGATCATTACTGACTCAAATTATGTGTTTGAAAGTTTTGTTGAATACCTGCCAACTTGGAAATTAAATGGCTTGCAGAAAACTAACAACAAACCAGTTCAAACATGGCAAGTTGTTCTGTGAAATTAATAAGTTAGTGGTGTCCAATGGTTTAACCATACACTGGAAAAAGACCAAGGATCATTCCAGAATTCAAGGACCTGATAAGGAAGGCAATGATCTTGCAGATTCATTAGCCAAACAAGGAGCCATAACTGGAGAGCTCCTTAATATTGACCACTTAATGGGTGCAATTCAGGTAGAGGCCATTACCAGAAACCAGGCCAAACAACAAAATGAGCCTAACCTGGTACAATGGAGTCAGGATTCTCCTAGTGATGATTTGATCACTAGTCAAAGAGAAGACCCCATTACAGGTATTATCTATAAACATATAGAAGACCCTGAAAACAACCCCATCTCAAAAGATGATTGTATTAGTAAAGAAGATCTTAGAATCTTAACAAAGTCCAAATCCCAATTCAAATTACAGGATGGTTTGTTAATAAGAACCTCCAAAACTGGTATCCAACAATGGGTGGTAGCTACCCAGTTCAGAGGTCTCATGCTATAACATGCACATGATGCTCCCACATCTGGCCATCGTGGTGCCAAATTAACATATGAAATATTACGTGACTACGCTTTTTGGCCACATATGTTGAAGGATGTTCAAACCAACTGTCAAGGCTGTTAAATCTGTCCACAGTTCCAACCCACTGCGCCAACGCATAGAGCGCCTTTGCAGAAAAGGGGGATGGTAATGCCATGGTCAGATATACAAATCGATTTCCAATGGTCCAATAACTAGGTCATCAAGAGGTAACAGATACATGTTGACAGTAACATGCCTATTCACTAATTGAGTAGAGTGCATCAGTGCACCTAGCAATAGCGCTGAAAAATGTGCAGCATTGCTCATCAACCACGTGTTTTCCAGTTTTAGTTTACTCCAGAGAATTGAATTCAATCGGGGAACCCACTTCACTAGTGAAGTGATGACCAAGATGTGGAAAATTCTACGGGTTGAAAGAAAGCTCCACATTGCATATAGAGCTGCCTCTAGTGGTGGTGTAGAGCGTTACAACCAGTCCACTGCGAAAATCCTCAAAAAGTTTGCGAGAGAAACAGGTAAGGACTTGGATGTAAAATTACCTTTGGTCCTAATGGCATTAAGAGCAACACCAAGTAGTGCTACTAAGATGTCACCTTTTGAGTTGATGACTGGTAGAAGAATGGTTCCACCTCAACATTTACTGTATCGCACCTCAGATCAGAATTTAATAAAATGCTGTTACTACACATCAGTATGTAGAGAACTTAAGGAAGCATCTGCAACATGCTTTTGCATTTGCTCAAAGGAACTTAGAGAAGGCTGCAACTGCTGATAAAACTTCCAAAAAGGAGTATGAAATCAATGATAGTGTCTACCTTTATAATTTTGGAAGAGATCAGGTTGAGGAGAGGAAATTCCTTCCATCATGGAAGGGTTCTTTTGTTATTACTGACAAAATATCCCCAGTCGCCTATAAAATAAGGATCCCTAAAAATGATGGTTTTATAGATAAATGGGTCCACATTAATCAGTTGTGGGCATGCCATCCTAGGTCCCAATTATAAGTCATAGGAGAATTAAGTGATATACCTCTACCCCAGTAATGAAGTGTAGAAGAACAGGTAGAAATAAAGTATCTAGCTTAGTGGGTAAAGAATTTAAATTCATTGATGATATGTTTGAAGTATGAATTCCAGATACTCATCTCATTTGTCTCTTCCTAGTAAGAACACAATTCAATCCAGACCTGATGATGATGAGAATGATGCCATCAGAGTAGGAACAGACGTTGTGAGCCCAGATTGAACGACTACCTCATGAGCACAGATGAGGACTACACTTCAGACAGCCCAGATGACAGAAGTAATCCCACAAGATGTCAGCAGGATCCCATCAGATGACAGCAGGATCCCACCAGATGACAGCAGGATCCCACCAGATGACAGCAGTGAGCCAACCAGAGATGACCAGAAGAACACCAGATGACAGCGGAGGTCTTGCCAGTTCCCAAACCCCAGGAGGAAGGGGATACCATCCATAAAGAGTTTACGGCCTTCTGATGAGCCACCAGAAAAAAACAACATGCATCCAAAGGACACAATGATTAAGGGAGTGCCATGGAATTGCATGAAAATTTACTAAACTCAAAGGGGGTTAATGTAGGAATACACTTCTTGCACCAAACGTTATTTGACCTATACCTGGTATGATCCGTTGAGATAAAGACTCAATACAAGGGTTTTTTTGGAAATTGTTGTTCTATCTGGATCCGATAACAGGTTGACCACACGCGATCCATCATTACTTACTTCTTATACATTTTGCTGCCGGCTCCACTATGAAATCTCCAAACCTGTCCAGTATTTTCAGCCGGAGATTCCTCTCCCCTGATGTTGTAGGGCGGCCAGGAATTGGAGGAGGGTTGCTGACTGAAGATACCAGACGATGAGTATACTAAGCCTGCACATTTATTGGCAAGGAACTAAAAGAACCTAAAATAATATGTTTGACAATAACATTCCTCCACAAATCACCTTGAAGCTTTGTCAATTTCTCTGCATGTCTCTGACATCAAGAGAATTTGAAAAGGGAATATGTTACATCAGTTGTGGGGAATTACCTATATCAGAAGAATTATGATACAGGAAATGTATTTCAAATCATCTTGGATCTGGTATTTTAATTAAACAAACACAAATGCTTTAAAAGGAGCATTTGGCTAACATTTACCACACCTCCATGACTCAGAAGATAACAATGTAACATATCTTGGATCATATGTTGTCCAAGAGATAACTTTCCAGAGAAAGTCACCTGGGGTGTTTGTCAACACAAAGAGAGACCTTTTGCCCCTACTCAAAAGAGTGTAGTGCCATTGTCTAAGATTTTGTTTATGCTTTGGTGAATGGAATTACAAAGAAATGGCCCCTCACTCATATGTTAATGAGACTTCCAGGCTACTCCCATGAGCAAAAGACAATGTTTATTTGGAAAACAAATACGATTTTAAAAAAAAAAGTTAAAAGGTTGGAATTGTATATAAAAGTTGTTACATAAAAATGTGATAAATGCTGTACAAATAATGTACCACATATCTGAATGTATAGACAAATTAAATGTGTAAGGAAGTACATGTAAAATGACCAGTATTGCATTATGTGTGTATAATAATCATATGTTTAAATGTACAAATAATAACTTCAAAAATCTGATAACTTTATGTATAATAATCATATATTTTAAATGTATAAATAAGTTAAACAGGAAGGGAACCACGTATAACATAATTTATGTAAGAACTTACCTGATAAATTCATTTCTTTCATATTAGCAAGAGTCCATGAGCTAGTGACGTATGGGATATACATTCCTACCAGGAGGGGCAAAGTTTCCCAAACCTTAAAATGCCTATAAATACACCCCTCACCACACCCACAATTCAGTTTAACGAATAGCCAAGAAGTGGGGTGATAAGAAAAAAGTGCGAAAGCATATAAAATAAGGAATTGGAATAATTGTGCTTTATACAAAAAAATCATAACCACCACAAAAAAGGGCGGGCCTCATGGACTCTTGCTAATATGAAAGAAATGAATTTATCAGGTAAGTTCTTACATAAATTATGTTTTCTTTCATGTAATTAGCAAGAGTCCATGAGCTAGTGACGTATGGGATAATGACTACCCAAGATGTGGATCTTTCCACGCAAGAGTCACTAGAGAGGGAGGGATAAAATAAAGACAGCCAATTCCTGCTGAAAATAATCCACACCCAAAATAAAGTTTAATGAAAAACATAAGCAGAAGATTCAAACTGAAACCACTGCCTGAAGTACTTTTCTACCAAAAACTGCTTCAGAAGAAGAAAACACATCAAAATGGTAGAATTTAGAAAAAGTATGCAAAGAGGACCAAGTTGCTGCTTTGCAAATCTGATCAACCGAAGCTTCATTCCTAAACGCCCAGGAAGTAGAAACTGACCTAGTAGAATGAACTGTAATCCTTCGAGGCGGAATTTTACCCGACTCGACATAGGCATGATGAAATAAAGATTTCAACCAAGATGCCAAACAAATGGCAGAAGCTTTCTGGCCTTTTCTAGAACCGGAAAAGATGACAAATAGACTAGAAGTCTTTCGGAAAGACTTAGTAGCTTCAACATAATAATACAAAGTTCTAACAGCATCCAAAGAATGCAATGATTTCTCCTTAGAATTCATAGGATTAGGACATAATGAAGGAACCACAATTTCTCTACTAATGTTGTTAGAATTCACAACCTTAGGTAAAAAATTCAAAAGAAGTTCGCAGCACCGCCTTATCCTGATGAAAAATCAGAAAAGGAGACTCACAAGAAAGAGCAGATAATTCAGAGACTCTTCTGGCAGAAGAGATGGCCAAAAGAAACAAAACTTTCCAAGAAAGTAATATAACGACCAAAGAATGCATGGGTTCAAAAGGAGGAGCTTGAAAAGCCCCCAGAACCAAATTCAAACTCCAAGGAGGAGAAATTGACTTAATGACAGGTTTTATACGAACCAAAGCTTGTACAAAACAATGAATATCAGGAAGATTAGCAATCCTTCTGTGAAAAAGAACAGAAAGAGCAGAGATTTGTCCTTTCAAGGAACTTGCGGACAAACCTTTATCTAAACCATCCTGAAGAAACTGAAAAATTCTCGGTATTCAAAAAGAATGCCAAGAAAAAATGATGAGAAAGACACTAAGAAATATAAGTCTTCCAGACTCTATAATATATCTCTCTAGATACAGATTTACGAGCCTGTCACATAGTATTAATCACAGAGTCAGAGAAACCTCTTTGACCAAGAATCAAGCGTTCAAACTCCATACCTTAAAATTTAAGGATTTGAGATCCTGATGGAAAAAAGGACCTTGCGACAGAAAGTCTGGTCTTAACGGAAGAGTCCACAGCTGGCAAGAGGCCATCCGGACAAGATCCGCATACCAAAACCTGTGAGGCCATGCTGGAGCTACCAGCAGGACAAACGAGCATTCCTTTAGAATCTTGGAGAATACTCTTGGAAGAAGAACTAGAGGCGGAAAGATATAGGCAGGATGATACTTCCAAGGAAGTGATAATGCATCCACTGCCTCCGCCCGAGGATCCCGGGATCTGGACAGATACCAGGGAAGTTTCTTGTTTAGATGAGAAGCCATCAGATCTATTTCTGGGAGTTCCCACATTTGAACAATCTGAAGAAATACCTCTGGGTGAAGAGACCATTCGCCCGGATGCAACGATTGGCGACTGAGATAATGCGCTTCCAAATTGTCTATACCTGGGATATGAACCGCAGAGATTAGACAGGAGCTGGATTCCGCCCAAACCAAAATTCGAGATACTTCTTTCATAGCCAGAGGACTGTGAGTCCCTCCTTGATGATTGATGTATGCCACAGTTGTGACATTGTCTATCTGAAAACAAATGAACAACTCTCTCTTCAGAAGAGGCCAAGACTGAAGAGCTCTGAAAATTGCACGGAGTTCCAAAATATTGATCGGTAATCTCACCTCCTGAGATTCCCAAACCCCTTGTGCCGTCAGAGACCCCCACACAGCTCCCCAACCTGTAAGACTTGCATCTGTTGAGATTATAGTCCAGGTCGGAAGAACAAAGAAGCCCCCTGAACTAAACGATGGTGAACTGTCCACCATGTCAGAGAGTGTCGTATAATCGGTTTAAAGATATTAATTGAGATATCTTTGTGTAATCCCTGCACCATTGGTTCAGCATACAGAGCTGAAGAGGTCGCATGTGAAAACGAGCAAAGGAGATCGCATCTGATGCGGCAGTCCTAAGACCTAAAATTTCCATGCATAAGGCTACCAAAGGGAATGATTGTGACTGAAGGTTTTGACAAGCTGATATCAATGTTAAACTTCTCTTATCTGACAAGGACAGAGTCATAGACACTGAATCTATCTGGAAACCTAAAAAGGTTACCCTTGTCTGAGGAATCAATGAACTGATTGGTAAATTGATCCTCCAACCATGATCTTGAAGAAATAACACAAGTCGATTCATATGAGATTCTGCGAAAATGTGAAGACTGAGCAAGTACCAAGATATCGTCCAAATAAGGAAATACCAAAACCCTGTTCTCTGATTACAGACAGAAGGGCACCAAGAACCTTTGAAAAAATTCTTGGAGCTGACGCTAGGCCAAACGGTAGAGCCACAAAACTGGTAATGCTTGTCTAAAAAGAGAATCTCAGAAACTAAAAGTGATCTGGATGAATCGGAATATGCAAATATGCATCCTGTAAATCTATTGTAGACATATAATGCCCTTGCTAAACAAAAGGCAGGATAGTCCTACAGTTACCATCTTGAATGTTGGTATCCTTACATAACGATTCAATATTGATAGATCCGGAACTGGTCTGAAGGAATTGACCTTCTTTGGTACAATGAAGAGATAGAATAAAACCCCAGCCCCTGTTCCAGAACTGGAACTGGCATAATTACTCCAGCCAACTCTAGATCTGAAACACATTTCAGAAATGCTGAGCCTATGCTGTGTTTACTGGGACACGGGAAAGAAAAAGATCTCTTTGCAGGAGGCCTTAACTTGAAGCCAAATCTGTACCTTTCTGAAACAATGTTCTGAAACCAGAGATTGTGAACGGAATTGATCCAAATTTCCTTGAAGAAAACGTAATCTGCCCCATACCAGCTGAGCTGGAATGAGGGCCGCACCTTCATGGGTACTTAGGAGCTGGCTTTAGGTTTCTATAAGGCTTGGATATATTCCAAACTGGAAATGGTTTCCAAACTGATACTGCTCCTGAGGATGAAGGATCAGGCTTTTGTTCCTTGTTGTGAGGAAAGGAACGAAAACTATTATTAGACCTAAATTTACCTTAGATTTTTTTTTTCCTTTGGTAAAAAAGTTCCCTTCCCTCCAGTAACAGTTGAGATAATAGAATCCAACTGAGAATCGAATAATTTATTACCCTGGAAAGAAAGGGAAAGCAAAGTTGACTTAGAAGACATATCAGCATTCCAAGTTTTAAGCCATAAAGCTTTTCTAGCTAAAATAGCTAGAGACATATACCTGACATCAACTCTAATGATATCAAAAGATGGTATCACAAATAAAATTATTAGCATGTTATAGAATAATAATAATGCTATAAAATTATGATCTGTTACTTGTTGCGCTAAAGCTTCTAACCAAAAAGTTGAAGCTGCAGCAACATCCGCTAAAAATATAGCAGGTCTAAGAAGATTACCTGAACATAAGTAAGCTTTTCTTAGAAAGGATTCAATTTTCCTATCTAAAGGATCCTTAAATGAAGTACTATCTGCCGTAGGAATAGTAGTACGTTTAGCAGGAGTAGAGACAGCCCCATTAACCTTAGGGATTTTGTCCCAAAAAACTCTAATCTGTCAGATGGCACAGGATATAATTGCTTAAACGTTTAGAAGGAGTAAATGAATTACCCAAATTATTCCATTCCCTGGAAATTACTTCAGAAATAGCATCAGGGAGAGAAAACACTTCTGGAATAACTACAGGAGATTTAAAAACCTTATTTAAACGTTTAGATTTAGTATCAAGAGGACCAGAATCCTCTATTTCTAATGCAATTAATACTTCTTTAAGTAAAGAACGAATAAATTCCATCTTGAACAAATACAAAGATTTATCAGCATCAACCTCTGTTAGGTGTCCCCTTCAGGGGGTAAGTGTCAGTGCAGGCCAAAGCCTGGGGCCTAGTGTACCACCTGAGGCATATGTAGATTATCTGATAAGGGCCCCTTAGAATGACTCAGACCACGCAGCATTATGATCGAAAGCCAATTCTGTTTATTGCACAGTGCAAGCCTTTCTTATAGTAACATACAGGGTTAAGGGGATGACACGTTAGAACCGCATCATCTTACACAGTTATACAGAGCAATTTACAAGGAAAAACTGGAACATGAGTTTCTCATAACAATATTTACAGAGTCATAACAAACTACCATCTGCAGAGACAACCGAGTGTCTAAAGCCTCTTGTTTACATTATCTTATTCTATCTTACTTCTAGGCATTAGGCCAGGGTACATTGGCAAGGCCGAATAGCTAAAGAAACTCATAACATGCATATAATTCTCACTGCATAATACCCCAGTATAATAAAGTCTATTCATTACAAAATGGCTGCGAGGAACAAGATGGCTGTGAAGAACAAGATGGCTGCCATCAGGTTCATATTACCCCTAACATACCATCCTTTTATTCTAACAGAATAACATAAAAATAGACAGGCATAGAAAATTAGTAAAGCCTTATATTATGGTAACAGAACTCTGTGAGAATACTAAAGAGAAAAATATTCCTATGTCGTGATATACTGTTATAGACTAATTGTCACTGCATATAGGTACAATCCCTCCAATACATTCCATCTATCTTCCAGCCTTCCCAAAACTACCGGTCTACCAGTACAGAGACCCAACCAGCCCCCCATCTACCCCCAAACAACGCTGCATTGTCTATCTCTCCACCTGCATTGCTAGCACCCCCCAATATGTCCAACAGTTCCTTTTCCACAGTAAAGCATGACATAGCAACAGCACAACTGTCTCTAGGTGGCCTCTGATCACTTTAAGAACAGTCTTTGTCCATTTGAGAGCGCTGCACCTTGACACTTTGCTATAATACAGTTCTCCAACAGTTCATTTGCAGTAGGGGTGCTTATCCACGGTTCTTCCGCAGGGAGATACTGGAAATCTGATGGTTTGTTCATGGGGTAGACAAGGCAACCAGTGGATACCCATGGCAAGCAGACACTCGAGTCACAGGGAGTCTAGGAAGCAAACAGAAACAGTACAGGATGAGTACACACCGAAATACAATCACAATTATGTCCAAATAAAATGTCACTTTCATCCTATGTCATTTAAAATCAAACAAAACATTGTTGATATATAATACAAACTAAATACATTGACATTTCTCAGAGAATAATTTACAACTTCTCTATACACTTTTAAATGTTACTTCATGAATACTAAGCAAGTGAAAACCTGTCAGACTTCATCAAGGGCCTGACTGGTTATGCTAAAACTTATGCTAAGGCCTGCCCTGTAGTAAGAATGGAAAAAAAGAAAAACAGTCAATGAAAATAAATGAATTTCTTTACAATATCACTTTGAACTTCTAAAAAATAAAAGAACCTTGTGTTGCTTTATTCTGGATGGCTGCTATCTATAATGCTTATAATTCTCCAACCTAAATTCTCTCACACTCCTATATGAGGAAAGCATACAAACAGAACATCATTTAAAACTACAAGCTCTTTTAAAGGTAAACACATCTTTATGGTAAGAATTACTCTCTTTGACAAACATCAGGAATGACCAAATTCACTTTGCAGATACCATACTAATTAATAAAAGGGAAAAATACATTTGCTTTCATAAACTATAATTATGCTATTCCCTGAACAAACATTTCTCTGTATATTTACTATAAACTTCTAGCTTAGATGTGTCCTCCTTATGTTCTAAAGGGTGAAGGGTCTAAAATATTATTCTATGTTGCAGCATTTTCCTTAAACCTATTTTCTATACTCAGTGGGCCATTCAATAGAGTACAATACTGCGAAGTTCACAGTTACACTTATCTAAAGGGTTACTTTGTTACGCACATAAACTACCATGTGCACTAATACCAATGAAGCAGATGATTTCTTAGACCAAATATGATCAATAAAAATAAAACAAATACAAAAAAATACAAAACAAGCAATATAAGGAATGGAGTTAAAACAATACTCCCCTAATTTAATTGGTTGATCCTGTAACAGCATAACAGGACTTCCATATCGAGCGGTAAGGCACAGTCCAGAGAAGGATAGTCTTTATGTCCTGAAGACACACATCAGAGAAAACAGTCATGGATTACCCAGAGTCCAGTTCTGGGGCTGGTACCAGCATGCAAAGAATGGATCCAAAGATAGTTCAGTAACCTTTTTTTTTACTGCAGTATGATGGTTAAAACAAGCTTGACAAAAGGTCTTTCATCTTTATCTTTTCTTTCTTTAAAGGTTTACTTGCTTTCAATCTTTAATCTTTTGAAGAGTGCACTTATGGAATTTTGCCTGTACAGATTTTACCTAAATATGGAAACTCAAAAATAATTCAGTTAGTGTGTTTCAATCTCTGAAGACAGCATACTCTCATCCTGCAAATACAAATATAGTGTTAAGAACCACATAGAAAAATAAAACATTTTAGGCATCTGAAATTAACACAATAACATTGTACGAGGAGATTCAAAACGTTTTAGGTTCACCTCCTAAAAATAATCTCCTCCATTACATAAAGATATTCATCAATACTCATCAATACTTCCCCCATGTTTGCGTAAAACATCTCATGTGACACGCAAACACAAGATAACAAGAAACTAAACGATAAATCATGCACTCCACTCATGCAGAGACAATTCTCAATAGCAAGCAAAATGAAATACACTTCACAATTCAATATGCTGTCCACAAAAGAGAAAAACATAAACAATGAAAACCAATTGTTCTTGTCTTACACAAAACGAAACATTAGCTGCTGACACAACTTTCAAACAACCACAATTAACTTAGAATGCAACACATATTCTGACATTCGCTGAAATGCAACACACTCAGAACATGACAAACAATTAAAAACATCCACTATGTACAAAACTTTAATATCACACAAAGAAAGCAATCACAGCAGATGCCCAAGAAACTTAAGTTGCAGATTGCACAAATAAAATTGCGCTTATTTGGGAAAGATCAGATAACCACAGTAGCCACTGTTAAAGGGACATTCTAGGATAAATGAAAATTCATTATTCAGATAGGACTTTTAATTTTAACCAACCTTCCTAGATTAAACCAAACATAGGTAGGCTTATATGCTAATTTTTTAAACCTTTGAGGACTGCCTCTTATCACAGGCTGTATAAATCTCATTACAACACCAAGAGACAGAATACACGTAAGCCATATAAATAAAACCAAAACTGTGAACAGATAAATTAGCTAGTTATACAAATGCAGTAGAATCAGATAAACTGTGCATCATTTGTTTTAGGGGTGTTTATTTCTAGACACCTTATAGACCACGGCTTAGCTGTTAAGCAGCAATCAAAGTCATTGCAATAATAGTGGTAGACTAGTTAATAACCAAATAACTATATATATTTTAAAGTGTCACTGGAATCACTTCATTAAATAATATCTCCTTTATTTATTGAACGCAGTGGGGGTTATTTTAAATAACAAAGAGTTATATCTGTGAGATACAGTTTGACAGCCACAGAAATAAAATTATCATTTTTTAAGCTATATTCTATGACAGAATATAATATAAATACTTGTTTCTTTGTAGTGAGCAATTTATAGTTATCATTTTTTATAACATAGAACACCAGTACTGCCGCTTTAAATGTACAGTGCAAATTGTTCTCTCTCTAACAAAGCCAAACACAAGAGAGAAACTTCTTTTCTTTTTTTTTTTAAAGAAAAGCAAAACATGCACAGTGTTATCATTCTTCTCAAGGATAGTAAGGCAAGCTCAAAGTTTCATTTTTACTTAAAGGAGAAACACTGTTTACTGCTTAAAAATATAAAATTCACACTAAAACTTGATAAATGCTAATTAGTTTAACCACAACAAAATTATTGGATTTAGTATTGTGTATAAATTGATATTCACCATTCTGCAGCTCTCCAGCCAAATATAATCAATTGCATATAACACAAAAATAAGCTTTCTACAAAAGAATACTAATACAATTTCCCCTTTAAATTATTCCCAATGATCCTTATAATAAAAAAATGCATACTGACGTTCATGAAATAGCCTAAACAAGCATAAGCAGCATAAGAACGCACTCACAGCGGGATGCAGGCTAATTAAAGGGACATTTTACCCAAACGCAAAAATAATCTTTAATTGAAACTGCTAACACAGTGAAATATACTAGTGTTAGGCTTACAGTAAACCTCATCGTCTTTTATGTAAATATTCCCTTAAATTCTCAGATGTTATACCAGTTTTCCTGTATCCCTTTAAATATTTTCACTCCTCTGTTTTTTCTCGTTTTTTTTCCTTTTCTGTCCGCTAGTCTCACGGATCCCTACACTAAAATTGTAGACAACTTATCACTTCAGTTTGCATTACAGAGAGAATTAAGTTATGCTGCAAAAAAAATATCTGCTATCTGAACAGCAAATTTAAAATAAATATATACAAAGAAAGGTCTCTAAAAATATATTTAGCAAACTACTAATACAGGGTTATTGCACTGGTTCTTTAAATAAGAAAATGACAATTTTCTATTGCTCCGTCTACGCACTGAGCTCTGATTTTCCAGACAAATATAAGATAATATGCCGCTTGTGTAACAAGTCATGGACAATACATTAATAGCAACACCTTGTTACAGTGAACTGTCCCTTTAAGGACTAACCATTCATCACGCAAATTACATATGTATATCCTAACCACAATCTAGGCTGCTTGTATGATTTACCACACCAATTTCACCTCTGTACTGTAGCATGACCTGCAGATTAATTTACTTGCAACAAAAACGGACGCCCTTTTAGAAAAACTTTCAATTACAGCCTATAAATATATTTCATTGTGTGCACCCACGCCGTGCACAGACCTTACAAATACAACATACGTTAACCCATTAATCATACCAGAAACAATTTCATATTTACCAGAGCGTGACAAAAATCCCATACCATTGCACTTTCAAAGCCGTTACTTCACTTGCAAAAACAATATCATATCTTTACATGCCGCCACACAATTATCACTTAAAACTAAAACTGCATATGAATACCACATACTTAAAACATGCTGGTGACTTTGAAATACAGTTATATAAAATAACATTACAAAATATCTTCTTAAAACGTCTGATTTCCCAACAGAGAAACAGAAGGAAAATATTATTACGATACAGACACACAAGTTCATTCCATCTCGCATACCAGAGATTCACTCCCTTTTTTCCTTTCTCAGAAAAGCATCTATTTTCTAGCGTACGACATACATATATATATATAAAAAACACTAGATTAACTTTTCACCATTTCCACAATGCATTTTTTCTTTTTTTCCGAAACCCCACAAAATGGCCACTTTTGCAGGGTTTGAGACAATCATTTTCAAATAATACATTCTGTTTTTGGTTTAAAGCAAATCTGTTACACTCATACCACAGTGAGAACCTACAGACCATCACACATTATGCATCTCAATATACAAAATTTCATTTTTGTTACTGCAAGCAAACAAAAAAATCTTACAAACGGAGACAGGATTTCTTTTCTCTCTTTTTTTTTTTCTTTTCTGAGCTATGTGCGCGCTCAGTGGTGGCCCCCCTTCTTTGCCTGCTACATTCTTTAACACAGAGATTTCTCTATTTATCAAACAGCACTACTTACTGACAGTGTTTTAAAAAAATATTTCTGTCTTTTGCAGAAACTATTAACTCTTCTTTTCTTTTACCTTATACATGTAATTTTCTCTGTGCATTCTTATCTATGAGCAGTTCCCCTTTCTCAATACAATAATAGCCACAATTAACATGCAAAGCCACTTAATATTTTCTACGCACAGCATCATTTTATATAGCAGCAAAAGCAAGCATCAGATATCAACATGAGCTTCAGGTGGGTAACAAAACTCTATTATGGGAATGAATATGGGAAACTTCAACACACGTGAGACTTACTCACTTCACTGCCACGTTCGCCCGGGGGAGTTTATCTTAAAAAATCCTCCCGTCAACTGGCATTCATATATTTCTTGCGCGCTTATCACCGACAGGACTCACAATACCTGTCGTGTCCCAGCACAGGACTGATTACCTGTCTGGAGGGGTTATCACAACTGCCGGCAGGACTATAACCTCCGCAAACCTGTGCTTCAACCACAGGAACCCCTTTAACCTTATATCATTATCATCAACACCTATTACCAGACTAAATTTAGGTTCAAATTCACAGAAAGAAAGCATGGTAAAAGCACTCATAGTTACTCCCTGCGAATCCCACTGTCCTGACGCCAAAACTGTTAGGTGTCCCCTTCAGGTGGTAAGTGTCAGTGCAGGCCAAAGCCTGGGGCCTAGTGTACCACCTGAGGCATATGTAGATTATCTGATAAGGGCCCCTTAGAATGACTCAGACCACGCAGCATTATGATCGAAAGCCAATTCTGTTTATTGCACAGTGCAAGCCTTTCTTATAGTAACATACAGGGTTAAGGGGATGACACGTTAGAACCGCGTCATCTTACACAGTTATACAGAGCAATTTACAAGGAAAAACTGGAACATGAGTTTCTCATAACAATATTTACAGAGTCATAACAAACTACCATCTGCAGAGACAACCGAGTGTCTAAAGCCTCTTGTTTACATTATCTTATTCTATCTTACTTCTAGGCATTAGGCCAGGGTACATTGGCAAGGCCGAATAGCTAAAGAAACTCATAACATGCATATAATTCTCACTGCATAATACCCCAGTATAATAAAGTCTATTCATTACAAAATGGCTGCGAGGAACAAGATGGCTGTGAAGAACAAGATGGCTGCCATCAGGTTCATATTACCCCTAACAACCTCTGAGACAGAAACCTCTGAACCAGAAGAACCATTATCAGTATCAGAATGATGATGTTCATTTAAAAATTCATCTGAAAAAAGAGAAGTTTTAAAAGACTTTTATGTATACTAGAAGGAGAAATAACAGACATAGCCTTCTTAATGGATTTAAAAAATAAAATCTCTTATGTTATCAGGAACACTCTGAAAATTAGATGTTGACGGAACAGCAACAGGTAATGTAACAGTACTAAAGGAAATTTTATCTGCATTAATAAGTTTGTCATGACATGCAATACAAACAACAGCTGGAGAAACAGATACCAAAAGTTTATAGCAGATACACTTAGCTTGGTAGCTCCAGCACCGGGCAGCGATTTTCCTGAAGTATCTTCTGACTCAGTTGCAACGTGGAACATCTTGCAATATGTAAAAGAAAAAACAACATATAAAGCAAAATTGATCAAATTCCTTAAATGACAGTTTCAGGAATGGGAAAAAAATGCCAGTGAACAAGCTTCTAGCAACCAGAAGCAATAAATAATGAGACTTAAATAATGTGGAGACAAAAATGACGCCCATATTTTTTAGCGCCAAATAAGACGCCCACATTATTTGGCGCCTAAATGCTTTTGGCGCCAAAAATGACGCCACATCCGGAACGCCGACACTTTTGACGCAAAAAAACGTCAAAAAATGACGCAACTTCCGGTGACACGTATGACGCCGGAAACAGAAAAAAAAATTTGCGTCAAAAAAGTCTGCGCCAAGAATGACGCAATAAAATGAAGCATTTTCAGCCCCCGCGAGCCTAACAGCCCACAGGGAAAAAGTCAAATTTTTTAAGGTAAGAAAAAATGAATGAAACAAATGCATTATCCCAAGTATGAAACTGACTGTCTGAAAATAAGGAATGTTGAACATCCTGAGTCAAGGCAAATAAATGTTTGAATACATATATTTAGAACTTTATAAAAAAGTGCCTAACCATAGCTTAGAGTGTCACAGAAAATAAGCTTACTTACTTACCCCAGGACACTCATCTACATGTTGTAGAAAGCCAAACCAGTACTGAAACAAAAATCAGCAGAGGTAATGGTATATATATAAGAGTATATCGTCGATCTGAAAAGGGAGGTAAGAGATGAATCTCTACGACCGATAACAGAGAACCTATGAAATAGACCCCGTAGAAGGAGATCATTGCATTCAAATAGGCAATACTCTCCTCACATCCCTCTGACATTCACTGCACGCTGAGAGGAAAACCGGGCTCCAACCTGCTGCGGAGCGCATATCAACGTAGAATCTAGCACAAACTTACTTCACCACCTCCATAGGAGGCAAAGTTTGTAAAAACTGAATTGTGGGTGTGGTGAGGGGTGTATTTATAGGCATTTTAAGGTTTGGGAAACTTTGCCCCTCCTGGTAGGAATGTATATCCCATATGTCACTAGCTCATGGACTCTTGCTAATTACATGAAATATATATATATATATATATATATATATATATACCACAAAACCCTTAGTTGTTACCTAAAAAACAAATTATACACTCTAACAGGCGAAGACGTACATTGCTTACACGCATGAAACCAAATTAAGAAGACTAGAGAATATGACATAATATCTGCTCATATAGAGCCCTAAAATCTCAAATAAAAAAAAATAGTTTTTAAATACTAGAGAATAGCCCCTTCCAGTAATGCATAAAAAGATATTGATGAATATATATGCATGCATATAAGTAGGCATGAATGTGTGTATGTATATGTATGTATGTATGTGTATATTTAAAAACATAATTTATGCTTACCTGATAAATTTATTTTTCTTGTAGTGTATCCAGTCCACGGATCATCCATTATTTGTGGGATATTCTCATTCCCAACAGGAAGTTGCAAGAGGATCACCCACAGCAGAGCTGCTACATAGCTCCTCCCCTCACTGCCATATCCAGTCATTCGACCGAAACAAGCAGAGAAAGGAGAAACCATAGGGTGCAGTGGTGACTGTAGTTTAATTAAAATTTAGACCTGCCTGAAAAGGACAGGGCGGGCCGTGGACTGGATACACTACAAGAGAAAGACATTTATCAGGTAAGCATAAATTATGTTTTCTCTTGTTAAGTGTATCCAGTCCAGGGATCATCCATTACTTGTGGGATACCAATACCAAAGCTAAAGTACACGGGTGATGGGAGGGACAAGGCAGGAACTTAAACGGAAGGAACCACTGCCTGTAGAACCTTTCTCCCAAAAACAGCCTCCGAAGAAGCAAAAGTATCAAATTTGTAAAATTTGGAAAAAGTATGAAGGGAAGACCAAGTTGCAGCCTTGCAAATCTGTTCAACAGAGGCCTCATTTTTAAAGGCCCAGGTGAAAGCCACAGCTCTAGTAGAATGAGCTGCAATCCTTTCAGGAGGCTGCTGTCCAGCAGTCTCATAGGCTAAACGGATTATACTCCGAAGCCAAAAAGAAAGAGAGGTTGCCGAGGCCTTCTGACATCTCCTCTGTCTTTTACACAAGCGTCTGGCAGAAGTTCCAGACGTTCAGGCATTTTGTCAGGCTTTAGTTAGAATTAAGCCTGTGTTTAAATCTGTTGCTCCTCCATGGAGCTTAAACTTGGTTCTTAAAGTTCTTCAAGGGATTCCATTTGAACCCCTTCATTCTATTGATATCAAACTTCTTTCATGGAAAGTTATTTTTCTGATGGCTATTTCCTCGGCTCGAAGAGTCTCTGAGTTATCTGCCTTACATTGTGATTCTCCTTATCTGATCTTTCATTCAGATAAAGTTGTTCTGCGTACCAAACCTGGATTTTTACCTAAGGTGGTTTCTAACAAGAATATCAATCAAGAGATTGTTGTTCCATCATTATGTCCTAATCCTTCTTCAAAGAAGGAACATCTTTTGCATAATCTAGACGTAGTCCGTGCCTTGAAGTTTTACTTACAGGCTACTAAAGATTTTCGCCAAACATCTAACCTGTTTGTTGTTTAAAAAGAATAGACAGTGCAGAAATCTGTCCCTTTAAAGAACTAGCTGATAATCCTTTGTCCAAACCCTCTTGGAGGAAGGACAATATCCTAGGAATCCTAACCCTACTCCATGAGTAATTCTTGGATTCACACCAATGAAGATATTTACGCCATATCTCGTGGTAAATTTTCCTGGTGACAGGCTTTCGTGCCTGTATTAAGGTATCAATTACCGACTCGGAGAAGCCACGCTTTGATAGGATCAAGCGTTCAATCTCCATGCAGTCAGTCTCAGAGAAAGTAGATTCGGATGACTGAAAGGACCTTGTAATAGAAGGTCTTGTCTCAGAGGCAGAGTCCATGGTGGAAAGGATGACATGTCCACTAGGTCTACATACCAGGCCCTGCGTGGCCACGCAGGCGCTATCAATATCACCGATGCTCTTTCCTGTTTGATTTTGGCAATCAGACGAGGGAGCAGAGGAAACGGTGGAAACACATAAGCCAGGTTGATGAACCAAGGTGCTGCTAGAGCATCTATCAGTGCCGCTTCTGGGTCCCTGGACCTGGATCCGTAACAAGTAAGCTTGGCGTTCTGACGAGACGCCATGAGATTCAATTCTGGTTTGCCCCAACGGAGAACCAATTAAGCAAACACCTCCGGATGGAGTTCCCATTCCCCCGGATGAAAAGTCTGACGACTTAGAAAATCCGCCTCCCAGTTCTCTACACCTGGTATATGGATCGCTGACAGGTGGCAAGAGTGAGTCTCTGCCCAGCGAATTATCTTGGAGACTTCTGACATCGCTAGGGAACTCCTGGTTCCCCCTTGATGGTTGATGTAAGCCACAGTCGTAATGCTCTCCGACTGAAATCTGATGAACTTCAGTGTTGCTAGCTGAGGCCAAGCCAGAAGAGCATTGAATATTGCTCTTAACTCCAGAATATTTATTGGGAGGAGTTTCTCCTCTTGAGTCCATGAACCCTGAGCCTTCAGGGAGTTCCAGACTGCACCCCAACCTAGAAGGCTGGCATCTGTTGTTACAATTGTCCAATCTGGTCTGCGAAAGGTCTTACCCTTGGACAGATGGGCCCGAGATAACCACCAGAGAAGAGAATCTCTGGTTTCCTGATCCAGATTTAGTAGAGGGGACAAATCTGTGTAATCCCCATTCCACTGACTGAGCATGCATAATTGCAGCGGTCTGAGATGCAGGCGTGCGAATGGCACTATGTCCATCGCCGCTACCATTAAGCCGATTATTTCCATGCACTGAGCCACCGTGGGGCGCGGAATGGAGTGAAGAACACGGCAAGCATTTAGAAGTTTTGATAACCTGGACTCCGTCAGGTAAATTTTCATTTCTACAGAATCTATTAGAGTCCCTAGGAAGGAAACCCTCGTGAGAGGAGATAGCGAAGTCTTTTCTTCGTTCACTTTCCACCCATGCGACCTCAGGAATGCCAGAACTATCTCTGTATGAGATTTGGCAATTTGAAATCTTGACGCCTGTATCAGGATATCGTCCAGGTAAGGAGCCACCACTATGCCTCGCGGTCTTAGGACCGCCAGAAGTGAGCCCAGAAGCTTTGTAAAAATTCTTGGGGCTGTAGCCAATCCGAAGGGAAGAGCCACAAATTGGTAATGCCTGTCTAGAAAGGCAAACCTCAGGAACTGATGATGATTCTTGTGAATCGGAATGTGAAGGTAGGCATCCTTTAAGTCCACTGTGGTCATGTACTGACCTTCTTGGATCATGGGTAAAATGGTTCGAATAGTTTCCATCTTGAATGACGGAACTCTGAGGAATTTGTTTAGGATCTTTAAATCCAAAATTGGTCTGAAGGTTCCCTCTTTTTTGGGAACCACAAACAGATTTGAATAAAACCCCTGTCCTTGTTCCGTCCGCGGAACTGGATGGATCACTCCCATTACAAGGAGATCTTGTACGCATCTTAGGAATGCCTCTTTCTTTATCTGGTTTGCAGATAATCTTGAAAGGTGAAATCTCCCTTGTGGAGGAGAAGCTTTGAAGTCCAGAAGATATCCCTGAGATATGATCTCCAACGCCCAGGGATCCTGAACATCTCTTGCCCATGCCTGGGCGAAGAGAGAGAGTCTGCCCCCTACTAGATCCGTTGTCGGATAGGGGGCCGCTCCTTCATGCTGTCTTAGAGGCAGCAGCAGGCTTTCTGGCCTGCTTGCCCTTGTTCCAGGACTGGTTAGGTTTCTAGGCCTGCTTGGATTGAGCAAAAGTTCCCTCTTGTTTTGAAGCAGAGGAAGTTGATGCTGCACCTGCCTTGAAATTTCGAAAGGCACGAAAATTAGACTGTTTGGCCTTTGATTTGGCCCTGTCCTGAGGAAGGGTATGACCCTTACCTCCAGTAATGTCAGCATTAATTTCTTTCAAACCAGGCCCGAATAAGGTCTGCCCCTTGAAAGGAATGTTGAGTAATTTAGACTTTGAAGTCACATCAGCTGACCAGGATTTGAGCCATAGCGCCCTACGCACCTGGATGGCGAATCCGGAATTCTTAGCCGTTAGTTTAGTCAAATGAACAATGGCATCAGAAACAAATGAGTTAGCTAGCTTAAGAGTTCTAAGCTTGTCAACAATTTCAGTCAATGGAGCTGTATGGATGGCCTCTTCCAGGGCCTCAAACCAGAATGCCGCCACAGCAGTGACAGGCGCAATGCATGCAAGGGGCTGTAAAATAAAACCTTGTTGAATAAACATTTTCTTAAGGTAACCCTCTAATTTTTTATCCATTGGATCTGAAAAAGCACAATTGTCCTCAACCGGGATAGTGGTACGCTTTGCTAAAGTAGAAACTGCTCCCTCCACCTTAGGGACAGTCTGCCATAAGTCCCGTGTAGTGGCATCTATTGGAAACATTTTTTTAAATATAGGAGGTGGGGAAAAGGGCACACCGGGCCTATCCCACTCCTTACTAATAATTTCTGTAAGCCTTTTATGTATTGGAAAAACATCAGTACTCACCGGCACTGCATAGTATTTATCCAGCCTACACAATTTCTCTGGCACTGCAATTGTGTCACAGTCATTCAGAGCAGCTAATACCTCCCCAAGCAATACACGGAGGTTCTCAAGCTTAAATTTAAAATTAGAAATCTCTGAATCAGGTCTCCCCGATTCAGAGACGTCATCCACAGACTGAAGCTCTCCGTCCTCAGGTTCTGCATATTGTGACGCAGTATCAGACATGGCTCTTACAGCATCTACACGCTCTGTATCTCGTCTAACCCCAGAGCTATCGCGCTTGCCTCTCAATTCAGGCAATCTGGATAATACCTCTGACAGGGTATTATTCATGATTGCAGCCATGTCCTGCAAAGTAATCGCTATGGGCATCCCTGATGTACTTGGCGCCATATTAGCGTGCGTCCCTTGAGCGGGAGGCGAAGGGTCCGACACATGGGGAGAGTTAGTCGGCATAACTTCCCCCTCGACAGACCCCTCTGGTGACAATTCTTTTATAGATAAAGACTGATCTTTACTGTTTAAGGTGAAATCAATACATTTAGTACACATTCTCCTATGGGGCTCCACCATGGCTTTTAAACATAATGAACAAGTATCCTCTGTTTCAGACATTTTTGTACAGACTAGCAATGAGACTAGCAAGCTTGAAAAACACTTTAAAGCAAGTTAATAAGCAATATAAAAAAACATTACTGTGCCTTTAAGAGAAACAAATTTTGACAAAATTTGAAATAACAGTGAAAAAAGGCAGTTACACTAACAAAATTTTTACAGTGTATGTAACAAGTCAGCAGAGCATTGCACCCACTTGCAAATGGATGATTAACCCCTTAATAACAAAAACAGAATAATAAATGACAAAAACGTTTTTTTTTTTTTTAAAAACACAGTCACAACAACTGCCACAGTCTACTGTGATTGTTACCCTCCTCAAACACGACTTTGAAGCCTTTTGAGCCCTTCAGAGATGTCCTGTATCATGCAGAGGGAAGCTGAATGTCTCTGTCAGTATTTTTAGCTCCACAGAAAAGCACTAAAATAGGCCCTTCCCACTCATATTGCAACAGTGGAAAGCCTCTGTTTCTAGGCAAAAATCAAACCAGCCATGTGTAAAAAAACTAGGCCCCAATAAGTTTTGTCACCAAACATATATAAAAACAATTAACATGCCAGCAAACGTTTTATATTACACTTTTATAAGAGTATGTATCTCTATTAATAAGCCTGATACCAGTCGCTATCACTGCATTAAAGGCTTTACTTACATTAATCCGGTATCAGCAGCATTTTCTAGCAAATTCCATCCCTAGAAAAATATTAACTGCACATACCTTATTGCAGGAAAACCTGCACGCCATTCCCCTCTGAAGTTACCTCACTCCTCAGAATATGTGAGAACAGCCATGGATCTTAGTTACTTCTGCTAAGATCATAGAAAATGCAGGCAGATTCTTCTTCTAAATACTGCCTGAGATAAACAGTACACTCCGGTACCATTTAAAAATAACAAACTTTTGATTGAAGTTAAAAAACTAACTATAATACACCACTCTCCTCTTACTACGTCCATCTATGTTGAGAGTTGCAAGAGAATGACTGGATATGGCAGTGAGGGGAGGAGCTATGTAGCAGCTCTGCTGTGGGTGATCCTCTTGCAACTTCCTGTTGGGAAGGAGAATATCCCACAAGTAATGGATGATCCGTGGACTGGATACACTTAACAAGAGAAATATATCTCTCTATGTTAAAGCCTATGCACATATATTTTTAATAAGGCAGTGACCAAATGATTAGCCATGAACACATGAGTACTTATTTAAATATATTTGGTCAATTTATGAAGTCTAGCTCACAGATTAGATAAATGATTTTATATATATATGTATTGGAGAGGACCTTGACGTGGTACCTGAGCTTGTCCCATTTGGCCAGATGCGGTGACTAACCTTTCCATTTTTGCTTTTAAATCTTAGCTGAGAGCTTGTAAGTGAGTGCTGGGTTTTCTCTGTGTGTTGTATTAATTTGTTTTGTAATTTTCCCTATGGTTCTTGCACCCAGACCTGTCTGGGGTTAACTGCTTGTGGCTCTGGGGACAGCACAGCTTCCTGTGAGTGCCAGTGGCACCCAGGGCTGAGCATGTTGCAGGGTCATGGGATGTGTACCCGGTCCGGTATGAGAGTGCAGTTCCCTTCCGTGTTTTGTATATGTCTAGGGTGGTTACATATTCCTGTGCACCCTTCCCTTGTTTTCAGTTTGTTTGGATTTGAAAGCTTGCATTGTGTGGCTGTTTTAGGGTCTCAGGTATTGGAGAGGACCTTGACGTGGTACCTGAGCTTGTCCCATTTGGCCAGATGCGGTGACTAACCTTTCCATTTTTGCTTTTAAATCTTAGCTGAGAGCTTGTAAGTGAGTGCTGGGTTTTCTCTGTGTGTTGTATTAATTTGTTTTGTAATTTTCCCTATGGTTCTTGCACCCAGACCTGTCTGGGGTTAACTGCTTGTGGCTCTGGGGACAGCACAGCTTCCTGTGAGTGCCAGTGGCACCCAGGGCTGAGCATGTTGCAGGGTCATGGGATGTGTACCCGGTCCGGTATGAGAGTGCAGTTCCCTTCCGTGTTTTGTATATGTCTAGGGTGGTTACATATTCCTGTGCACCCTTCCCTTGTTTTCAGTTTGTTTGGATTTGAAAGCTTGCATTGTGTGGCTGTTTTAGGGTCTCAGGTATTGGAGAGGACCTTGACGTGGTACCTGAGCTTGTCCCATTTGGCCAGATGCGGTGACTAACCTTTCCATTTTTGCTTTTAAATCTTAGCTGAGAGCTTGTAAGTGAGTGCTGGGTTTTCTCTGTGTGTTGTATTAATTTGTTTTGTAATTTTCCCTATGGTTCTTGCACCCAGACCTGTCTGGGGTTAACTGCTTGTGGCTCTGGGGACAGCACAGCTTCCTGTGAGTGCCAGTGGCACCCAGGGCTGAGCATGTTGCAGGGTCATGGGATGTGTACCCGGTCCGGTATGAGAGTGCAGTTCCCTTCCGTGTTTTGTATATGTCTAGGGTGGTTACATATTCCTGTGCACCCTTCCCTTGTTTTCAGTTTGTTTGGATTTGAAAGCTTGCATTGTGTGGCTGTTTTAGGGTCTCAGGTATTGGAGAGGACCTTGACGTGGTACCTGAGCTTGTCCCATTTGGCCAGATGCGGTGACTAACCTTTCCATTTTTGCTTTTAAATCTTAGCTGAGAGCTTGTAAGTGAGTGCTGGGTTTTCTCTGTGTGTTGTATTAATTTGTTTTGTAATTTTCCCTATGGTTCTTGCACCCAGACCTGTCTGGGGTTAACTGCTTGTGGCTCTGGGGACAGCACAGCTTCCTGTGAGTGCCAGTGGCACCCAGGGCTGAGCATGTTGCAGGGTCATGGGATGTGTACCCGGTCCGGTATGAGAGTGCAGTTCCCTTCCGTGTTTTGTATATGTCTAGGGTGGTTACATATTCCTGTGCACCCTTCCCTTGTTTTCAGTTTGTTTGGATTTGAAAGCTTGCATTGTGTGGCTGTTTTAGGGTCTCAGGTATTGGAGAGGACCTTGACGTGGTACCTGAGCTTGTCCCATTTGGCCAGATGCGGTGACTAACCTTTCCATTTTTGCTTTTAAATCTTAGCTGAGAGCTTGTGAGTGCTGGGTTTTCTCTGTGTGTTGTATTAATTTGTTTTGTAATTTTCCCTATGGTTCTTGCACCCAGACCTGTCTGGGGTTAACTGCTTGTGGCTCTGGGGACAGCACAGCTTCCTGTGAGTGCCAGTGGCACCCAGGGCTGAGCATGTTGCAGGGTCATGGGATGTGTACCCGGTCCGGTATGAGAGTGTAGTTCCCTTCCGTGTTTTGTATATATATATATATATATATATATATATATATATATATATATATATATATATATATAAATACCATATTGTTCCGCATATAGGCCGCACTTTTTTCCCTTGATTTCTACCTTTAAAGTTACAGCGCGGCCTATAATCAGTATTTTTTGTGGGTTTTTTTTTTTGGCTTAATATTGCCTATTATAGTAAATACCGGGTAAGGAATGTACCGGTAACAGACCAAGCTCCTATGAAATAAGCATTTCTGTAATAACCCTATAATCATCCTCCTTGTACCGGTACTTGTATCAACTACGGACTCTGCATGCCTTTCCGTTCAGCACACAGCTCCTACTGTGATGACATCATCATCTACAGCCACATCTGCCGCTCCGTCCCTGCAGACTGCAACGCCTGTGAAAGAAGCATTTAGCAACGTCTTCGGTTCACTCCTAGAAGACTGCTAATGCTTAGTCGCAGGTATTGGTAACATTAGCAGTCTTCTAGGAGTGAACCGAATACGTTGCTAAATGCTTCTTTCACAGGCGTTGCAGTCTGCAGGGACGGAGCGGCAGATGTGGCTGTAGATGATGATGTCATCACAGTAGGAGCTGTGTGCTGAACGGAAAGGCATGCAGGGTCCGTAGTTGATACAAGTACCGGTACAAGGAGGATGATTATAGGGTGATTATAGGAATGTGCAGAAAGGCAGTATGCAAGGTATGGTAAGGTATGGTAACTAAGGATGTTAAGAAGGAGGTCCTTAAAAGGAGAGGAGGCCTTATGGGTATTGTAGTGTGGGTAGGGAGCAAGTGGGCAGAGCACAGGATGTCCCATGTTAGTCAGTTTTGCCTCTGATATTGGTAAGAGACTGTTCTTTTATCCCCCCTCACATCATACCAGATAAAAATACTGTACTATTAGGGTAAATAAAAAATTGTAGCTTTAATACTGGTCTGTTAAAATAAAACAAAGGAAAGATGCTGAGCTCCTTAGTATGATAATTTCAAATGTGAAAAAGCCTTTATTTAGCCATTATAGCTTTAATGCCTGAATAAAGTTTTTTTTTCACATTTGAAATTAGGTACCATACTAAGGAGTGCAGCATCTTTCCTTTGTTTTATTCTATACTCTTGGGGAAGTTGAAAATTGATCCCCCTGTTCTATTACTGTTCTATTAATGTGTGTATTTTCTTTAAAATTCAATTTCTTTAAAATGGCACCAAACTTTAAGGGTGCGGCCTATATGCAGAACAATACGATATAACATAATTTATGTAAGAACTTACCTGATAAATTCATTTCTTTCATATTAGCAAGAGTCCATGAGCTAGTGACGTATGGGATATACATTCCTACCAGGAGGGGCAACGTTTCCCAAACCTCAAAATGCCTATAAATACACCCCTCACCACACCCACAATTCAGTTTAACTAATAGCCAAGAAGTGGGGTGATAAGAAAAGGAGCGAAAGCATCAAAATAAGGAATTGGAATAATTGTGCTTTATACAAAAAAATCATAACCACCACAAAAAAGGGTGGGCCTCATGGACTCTTGCTAATATGAAAGAAATGAATTTATCAGGTAAGTTCTTACATAAATTATGTTTTCTTTCATGTAATTAGCAAGAGTCCATGAGCTAGTGACGTATGGGATAATAAATACCCAAGATGTGGAACTTCCACGCAAGAGTCACTAGAGAGGGAGGGATAAAATAAAGACAGCCAATTCCGCTGAAAAATAATAATAATCCACAACCCAAAACAAAAGTTTTAATCTTAATAATGAAAAAAACTGAAATTATAAGCAGAAGAATCAAACTGAAACAGCTGCCTGAAGTACTTTTCTACCAAACACTGCTTCAGAAGAAGAAAACACATCAAAATGGTAGAATTTAGTAAAAGTATGCAAAGAAGACCAAGTTGCTGCTTTGCAAATCTGATCAACAGAAGCTTCATTCCTAAACGCCCAGGAAGTAGAAACTGACCTAGTAGAATGAGCCGTTATTCTTTGAGGCGGGGATTTACCAGACTCTACATACGCATGATGAATCAAAGACTTTAACCAAGACGCCAAAGAAATGGCAGAGGCCTTCTGACCTTTTCTGGACCCAGAAAAAATAACAAATAGACTAGAAGTCTTTCTAAAATCTTTAGTAGCTTCAACATAATATCTCAAAGCTCTTACTACATCCAATGAATGTAAAGATCTCTCCTTTGAATTCTTAGGATTAGGACACAATGAAGGAACCACAATTTCTCTACTAATGTTGTTAGAATTCACAACCTTAGGTAAAAATGTAAATGAAGTCCGCAACACTGCCTTATCCTGATGAAAAATCAGAAAAGGAGATTCACAAGAAAGAGCAGATAACTCAGAAACTCTTCTAGCAGAAGAGATGGCCAAAAGGAACAGAACTTTCCAAGAAAGTAATTTAATGTCCAGAGAATGCATAGGTTCAAACGGAGGAGCTTGTAAAGCCCTCAGAACCAAATTAAGACTCCAAGGAGGAGAGATTGACTTAATGACAAGTTTGATACGAACCAAAGCCTGTACAAAACGATGAATATCAGGAAGATTAGCAATCTTTCTGTGAAAAAGAACAGAAAAAGCAGAGATTTGTCCTTTCAAAGAACTTGCAGACAAACCTTTATCCAAACCATCCTGAAGAAACTGTAAAATTCTAGGAATTCTGAAAGAATGCCAGGAGAATTTATGAGAAGAACACCAAGAAATGTAAGTCTTCCAGACTTGATAATAAATCTTCCTAGACACAGATTTACGAGCCTGTAACATAGTATTAATTACTGAGTCAGAGAAAAATCTATGACTAAGAATCAAGCGTTCAATTTCCATACCTTCAAATTTAATGATTTGAGATCCTGATGGAAAAAAGGGCCTTGAGATAGAAGGTCTGGTCTTAACGGAAGAGATCAAGGTTGGCAACTGGCCATCCGAATGAGATCGGCATACCAAAACCTGTGAGGCCATGCTGGAGCCACCAGCAGCACAAACGAACGTTCCATTAGAATTTTGGAAATCACCTTTGGAAGAAGAACTAGAGGCGGAAAGATATAGGCAGGATGATAATTCCAAGGAAGCGACAACGCGTCCACTGCCTCCGCCTGAGGGTCCCTGGATCTGGACAGACACCTGGGAAGTTTCTTGTTTAGATGAGAGGCCATCAGATCTATTTCTGGAAGTCCCCAGATTTGAACAATCTGAAGAAAAACCTCTGGGTGAAGGGACCATTCGCCCGGATGTAACGTCTGGCGACTGAGATAATCCGCTTCCCAATTGTCTACACCTGGGATGTGAACCGCAGAGATTAGACAGGAGCTGGATTCCGCCCATACAAGTATCCGAGATACTTCTTTCATAGCCTGAGGACTGTGAGTCCCACCTTGATGATTGACATATGACACGGTTGTGACATTGTCTGTCTGAAAACAAATAAACGATTCTCTCTTCAGAAGAAGCCAAAACTGAAGAGCTCTGAAAATCGCACGGAGTTCCAAAATGTTGATTGGTAATCTCGCCTCCTGAGATTCCCAAACCCCCTGCGCTGTCAGAGATCCCCATACAGCTCCCCAACCTGACAGACTCGCATCTGTTGAGATCACAGTCCAGGTTGGACGAACAAAAGAAGCCCCTTGGACTAAACGATGGTAATCTATCCACCACGTCAGAGAGTGTCGTACATTGGGATTTAAGGATATTAATTGTGATATCTTTGTATAATCCCTGCACCACTGGTTCAGCATACAAAGCTGAAGAGGTCGCATGTGAAAACGAGCAAAAGGGATTGCGTCCGATGCAGCAGTAATGAGACCTAGAATTTCCATGCACAAAGCTACCGAAGGGAATGATTGAGACTGAAGGTTTTGACAGGCTGAAACCAATTTCAGACGTCTCTTTTCTGTTAGAGACAAGGTCATGGACACTGAATCTATTTGAAAACCCAAAAAGCTTACCTTTGTCTGAGGAATCAACAAACTCTTTGGTAAATTGATCCTCCAACCATGTTTTTGAAGAAACAACACAAGTTGATTCGTGTGAGATTCTGCAGAATGTAAAGACTGAGCAAGTACCAAGATATCGTCCAAATAAGGAAATACCGCAATATCCTGTTCTCTGATTACAGAGAGAAGGGCACCGAGAACCTTTGAAAAGATCCTTGAAGCTGTTGCTAGGCCAAACGGAAGGGCCACAAACTGGTAGTGCTTGTCTAGAAAAGAGAATCTCAGAAACTGAAAGTGATCTGGATGAATCGGAATATGAAGATATGCATCCTGTAAATCTAGTGTGGACATATAATGCCCTTGCTGAACAAAAGGCAGAATAGTTCTTATAGTTACCATTTTGAATGTTGGTATTCTTACATAACGATTCAATATCTTTAGATCCAGAGCTGGTCTGAAGGAATTCTCCTTCTTTGGAACAATGAATAGATTTGAGTAAAACCCCAGACCCTGTTCCAGAACTGGAACTGGCACAATTACTCCACCCAACTCTAGATCTGAAACACATTTCATAAATGCCTGAGCCTTCACTGGATTTATTGGAATGCGAGAGAGAAAAAATCTCCTCGCAGGCGGCCTTACCTTGAAACCAATCCTGTACCCTTGTGAAACAATGTTCTGAATCCAAAGACTGTGAATCGAATTGATCCAAATGTCTTTGAAAAATCGTAACCTGCCCCCTACCAGCTGTGCTGGAATGAGGGCCGCACCTTCATGTGGACTTGGGAGCTGGTTTTGACTTTCTAAAAGGCTTGGTTTTATTCCAGATTGGAGAAGGTTTCCAGACAGAAACCGTTCCTTTAGGGGAAGGGTCAGACTTCTGTTCCTTATTCTGACGAAAGGAACGAAAACGATTAGCAGCCCTGTATTTACCTTTAGATTTTTTGTCCTGAGGCAAAAAAGTTCCTTTCCCCCCAGTAACAGTTGAAATAATAGAATCCAACTGGGAACCAAATAGTTTATTACCTTGGAAAGAAAAAGAAAGCAAAGTTGACTTAGAAGACATATCTGCATTCCAAGTTTTAAGCCATAAAGCTCTTCTAGCTAAAATAGCTAAAGACATATACCTGACATCAACTCTAATGATATCAAAGATGGCATCACAAATAAAGTTATTAGCATGTTGAAGGAGTTTAACAATGCTATGAGTATTATGGTCTGATACTTGTTGTGCTAAAGCCTCCAACCAAAAAGTGGAAGCGGCAGCAACATCAGCCAAAGAAATAGCAGGCCTAAGAAGATTACCTGAACATAAATAAGCTTTCCTTAGAAAGGATTCAATCTTCCTATCTAAAGGATCCTTAAAGGAAGTACTATCTGCCGTAGGAATAGTAGTACATTTAGCAAGAGTAGAGATAGCCCCATCAACTTTAGGGATTTTGTCCCAAAACTCTAATCTGTCGGATGTGCACAGGATACAATTTCTTAAACCTTTGAGAAGGAGTAAATGAAGTACCCATATTATTCCATTCCCTAGAAATTACTTCAGAAATAGCATCAGGGACAGGAAAAACTTCTGGAATAACCATAGGAGGTTTAAAAACCGAATTTAAACGCTTAGTAGATTTAGTATCAAGAGGACTAGATTCCTCCATCTCTAAAGCGATTAAAACTTCTTTAAGTAAAGAGCGAATAAATTCCATCTTAAATAAATATGAAGATTTATAAGTGTCAATATCTGAGACAGAATCCTCTGAACCAGAAAATTCCTCATCAGAAACAGACAAATCAGAATGACAACGGTCATTTAAAATTTCATCTGAAAAATGAGAAGTTTTAAAAGACCTTTTACGTTTACTGGAAGGAGGAATAACAGACATAGCCTTCCTAATGGATTTAGAAACAAAATCTCTTATATTAACAGGAACATCCTGAATATTAGATGTTGAGGGAACAGCAACAGGTAATGGTATATTACTAATGGAAATACTATCTGCATTAGCAAGCTTATCATGACATTCATCACAAACTACAGCCGGAGGAACAGTTACCACAAGTTTACAACAAATGCACTTAACTTTGGTAGAACCAGCATCAGGCAGCGTTTTTCCAGAAGTGGATTCTGATCCAGGGTCAATCTGAGACATCTTGCAATATGTAATAGAAAAAACAACATATAAAGCAAAATTATCAATTCCTTAAATGACAGTTTCAGGAATGGTAAATAATGCCAATGAATAAGCCTCTAGCAACCAGAAGCAATGAAAAATGAGACTGAAATAATGTGAAAAAAAGGTGGAGACAAGAATGACGCCCACATTTTTTAGCGCCAAAAAAGACGCCCACATTATTGGCGCCTTAAATTTTTTGGTGCCAAGAATGACGCCACATCCGGTAACGCCGACATTTTTGGCGCAAAACGTCAAAAAAATTACGCAATTACGAACAACTTCCGGTGTCAAGTATGACGGCGGAAATGACAAAAAAAATTTTGTGCCAAAAAAGTCAGCGCCAAGAATGACGCAATAAATTGAAGCATTTTCAGCCCCCGCGAGCCTAACTGTCATGCATCGGATCCGCTCATTGCCGTGTCGCCGCGGCTCATAGATCTCCTCTGTATCACGTCACGTTGCCTAGCAACGTGACGCGGAGTCGGGCACTCCTCCTGACGTCAGAGTCTCCCTGCCTTCAAATCTCGGCGGGAGATCTTACTCGGGGCCCGTTTGTTTTCTCTTCCCCTTCATGCCGGGCCGGACCTGTGTGAGTAATGTTCTGATGTCTCCTTTCCCCCTGCCAGAATCTCCTTGCCTGAATATCTCTCTGTTTGTTTGCTAAACCTGCTTAAGGGGACATTTGCTTTAACAAACCTGCTACAAAGAATACTTCATTGTTTGTTTGCTAAACCTGCTTAAGGGGACATTTGCTTTAACAATCCTGCTTCAAAGAACACTTCATTGTTTGTTTGCTAAACCTGCTTAAGGGGACATTTGTTTTATTCTAATCTAATAAGAGGAGGACCTTTCTGTTTGTTTGCTAACCTGCTTAAAGGAACATTTGCTTTATCCAAACCTGCTAAAAGGAATCTCTGTTTGTTTGCTAACCTGCTTAAAGGGACATTTGCTTTATCCAAACCTGCTAAAAGGAATCTCTGTTTGTTTGCTAAGCTGCTTAAAGGGACATTTGCTTTATCCAGATCTGCTAAAAGGAATCTCTGTTTGTTTGCTAACCTGCTTAAAGGGACATTTGCTTTATCCAGACCTGTTAAAAGGAATATCAGTTTGCTTGCTATCCTGCTTAAAAGGACATTTATTTATCACTTGTTAAAAGGAATTTCACTTAGTTTTATTTATCTTCTTAAAGGGACATTTGCTTTCATCAATCCTGAGTGGGTCACGTCCTGGATATTTCTCAGTGTGCTAGCGTGTGTTTTTACTTTTCACGCTAGCAGTTGGGTTGAATCCTGGGCTGGTCCTTTACGGCTGACATTACAAACGGGCCATAAAAATGGACCCCACTAAATTATCCATGGCCGTGACCCACCAGGGACAGTTATTGGGATCTCATGCTACCCACTTGCAATCCTTGGACGCAAAGTTGGATCAGATAACTACTTTACTTCAGAATATGGCTGCTCCTATACCTCCTAATCCTATTCCTTTGGATCCCTCTCCCCCTACGAATCCTACCAATCAGTCACAAGGTCAGCTCAGTCCCAGGATTCCTCTTCCGGACAAATATGATGGGAATCCTGAGGATTGTAGGGGTTTTCTGAATCAGTGTTGCCTTCATTTTCGGAATAGTCCTGTTCTCTTTGCAACTCCCTCCTCTAGAATCACTTTCCTTATTTCCTTAATGAAAGGTAGAGCCTTAGCCTGGGTATCACCTTTGCTTGAAAAGAATGATCCAATACTCCAGGATGTGGATACATTCCTCTCTGTCTTTTCAAATGTCTTCGATAAACCAGGGAGGTCTGCCGCTGCTGAAGCTTCTCTTCTAGACTTACGACAAGGTGGTCAACCTGTATCTCAATATGCCATTGAATTTCGCACTCTAGCTTCTGAGACTACTTGGAATCAGGGAGCTCTTAGAGCAGCTTTTCGCAAAGGACTCTCTGAACGTCTCAAAGATGAGTTGGTCTATCGTGAACTTCCAGAATCTCTAGAAGCTCTGATAAATCTTTGTATTTGCCTCGATTCCAGATACCGCGAACGCCAACAAGAAAGAGAGAGAAGTCAGAAAGCTTCTAATCGACCTTTTCGTCTGGTACCTCGCCTCTCTAACCCTTTAACTCCCGCTTCTCCACCTTCCGATCAGGCTGAACCAATGGAAATAGGCACCATTAGATTAACTGAAACTGAACGTCTGAGGAGACGCTCTTTTGGACTGTGTTTATACTGTGGCCTTAAAGGACATTTATTAAAAGATTGTCCTACCAGACCGTTAAAAGCCAGGGCTTAACTTCTGTCCTGGGAGCTAAGTTAAGCCAAATAGGATCTCATTCTCTCAATAATAAACTTTTTGTTCCGGTTACTCTTCAAATTGGAGGAGACAAGATTCATACTCAAGCCCTTATTGACTCTGGTGCTGGAGGAGTCTTCATCGATTCCACATTTGTAACTACTCACTCTATTCCATTAAGCAAAAAGGAGTATTCTATTCCTGTCTCCACTGTTAGTGGAGATCCTTTGGGTCCCGGACTTATCCAGTTTGCTACTAGACCCATTCTCTTTTCTGTAGGAATTCTTCATTCAGAGACAATATGTTTTGACATAATCTCGACTCCTCAATTTCCCATAATTTTGGGTCTTCCCTGGCTCCAGTTACATAACCCTGTCTTCTCTTGGACTCAAGGCGAACTCATTTCCTGGGGATCTACATGTCAAAATAGTTGTCTTCAAATACCCACTAAAGTGCCTCTCACTATTGCTCTCACTATTGATACCTCCGGGTCGTTACCCGCACCTTATCAAGATTATGTTGATGTTTATTCCAAGAAAGAAGCAGAACGTCTTCCCCCACATCGTCCTTTTGATTGCCCCATTGATCTACTTCCTGGGGCAACCTACCCTCGTGGCAAGACGTATCCGCTCTCAAGGCCTGAGAATGTTGCCTTAGAGGGATATATCCAAGATAGTTTGGCTAGAGGTTTTATTCAACCTTCCTCTTCTCCTCTAGGGGCAGGATTCTTTTTTGTGGGGAAAAAGGATGGAGGTCTGCGACCTTGTATTGATTACCAGGGTTTTAATCAAATCACAGTCAAGAATAGTTACCCTCTACCTCTTATTCCTGAACTGTTTACTTATCTTCAAGGAGCTACAATATTTACCAAACTGGACCTTCGTGGGGCTTATAACCTTATTCGCATGCGCAAAGGTGACGAATGGAAGACAGCCTTTAACACTCGATTTGGGCATTATAAATATCTGGTCATGCCCTTTGGGCTGTGTAATGCCCCTGCTGTTTTTCAACACTTCGTGAATGAGATTTTTCGGGATTTTTTGAACTCCGTCATTATTTACCTTGAGGATATTTTAATTTTTTCCCACAATTATCAAGATCATGTACACCACGTCAGGAAGGTTTTGCAACGGTTACGAGACAATCATCTATTCACCAAGTTGGAGAAATGTTCATTTCATCAAAAATCCATACCTTTCTTGGGTTATGTAATATCTGAAGCCGGATTTGAAATGGATCCGAATAAACTTTCTTCCATTTTGGACTGGCCTAGACCTGATTCTCTTAAGGCCCTACAACGGTTTCTTGGCTTCGCCAGTTATTACAGGAAATTTATCAAAGGATTTGCTACTATTACTACTCCCCTTACGTCACTCACTAGAAAGGGGCAAGATTGTAAAGAATGGTCCCCAGAGGCTATTAAGGCCTTTGAGTCCCTCAAAAAGGCCTTTTCTTCTGCACCCATACTCCGTCACCCAAATCCGGATTTTCAATTTATCCTAGAAGTGGATGCTTCTTCTGTTGCTGCTGGGGCTGTTCTTTCCCAACGAATACCTGACACGGGTAAGATTCATCCTGTAGGTTTCTTTTCCAAGAAATTTACTTCTTCTGAATTAAATTATGACGTTGGCAATAAAGAGTTATTAGCCATCAAGATGGATCTGGACGATTGGAGGCATTGGTTGGAGGGTACTACCTTTCCATTTTCCATACTCACGGATCATAAAAATCTTCTTTATCTCCAAACTGCCAAACGATTGAATTCGTTGGTCTCTATTCTTCTCACGTTTTAATTACAATCTTTCCTATATACCTGGTTCTAAGAATATAAAAGCGGATGCCTTATCCAGACTGTTTCAATCTACCTCTACTCCAGAATCTGGTACCATACTTCAACCACAAGAAGTCATAGCTCAATTATCAACCTCTTGTTTACAGGACTTACAGTCTGCTCAAAAGGATTTACCTTCATCCTTCAAACCTCCTGACGGTTTATTATTTGTTCCTGAACATCTCCGTCCTAAGATTCTACATTGGGCTCATGATAGTCCTCTCTCTGGACATCCTGGCATCAGTAACACGATTCGGAATCTCAAACAGTATGTCTGGTGGCCTACTCTCACTCAAGACGTTAAAGATTATGTCTCAGTTTGCACACAATGTGCTACAAATAAAACTCCTCGTCAACTCCCTTCTGGTTTAATTCAACCTTTACCCATTCCTCACCAGCCTTGGACCCATTTAACTATGGATTTTATTACAGACCTTCCTCTTTCTGCCGGAAACAACGCTATTTTAGTGGTGGTCGACAGGTTTACGAAGTCTGCTCATTTCATTCCTTTGCCTGGTCTTCCATCTGCTAAGGGACTTTCTGAGCTTTTCCTTTTGCATATCGTGAGATTACATGGTTTTCCTATGGACATCGTCTCCGATAGAGGGTTACAATTTGTTTCTCGGTTCTGGAGATGGCTCTGCAAACATTTTGGCACTACAGTCTCTTTATCAACTTCTCATCATCCACAGTCTAACGGCAAAACCGAGAGAGTAAACCAGTGTCTGGAGACTTACCTAAGACATTATGTGGACCATCATCATTCTAATTGGACTCGTTATCTTCCTTTGGCGGAGTTGGCCCATAATGCTCGTTACAATTCATGTCTTCAGTCTTCTCCCTTTTTTGCAGCTTACGGATTTCAACCCAGAACATTTCCTCTGTATACTTCCTCTTCTGAAAATCCTGCTTCTGATCAAACTGCTCTGAGATTAACTCGACATTGGCGTAAGATACGTGTCCTTCTTTCCAAAGCCTCTAATCGATACAAGTTTTTTGCTGATCATAGACGGAAGTAGGCTCCTAATTTTCGTCCTGGAGACAAGGTTTGGATTTCTACTCGTCACCTTCATCTCAAACAACCTTCTATTAAATTGGGGCCACGATATGTGGGTCCTTTCCGAATACTGGGTCAAGTTTGTTCTACTGCATATCGAGTTGCTCTTCCCAAGACTCTCAAAGCTCACCCTGTTTTCCATGTTTCTCTCCTGAAACCGGTGAGATCTAATAGATTTTCTAAGTCTCTGCCCAAGCCTCCACCTCTCTTGGTACAGGGACAGCCTAAGTTTGAGGTTGCTCACATTCTGGATTCCAAACTTCGTGGCAAGAAACTATACTATCTCATCCATTGGAAGGGTTATCCAGTCACAGAGCGGACTTGGGAACCAGCCCAACATGTACACGCCCCTGCTTTGATTAGGGCCTTTCACAAAGCTTATCCTGCTAGGCCTGGTCCTGTCCCCCGGAGGGGTCCTTGAGGGGGGGTGCTGTCATGCATCGGATCCGCTCATTGCCGTGACGCCGCGGCTCACGGATCCCCTCTGTATCACGTCACATTGCCTAGCAACGTGACGCGGAGTCGGGCACTCCTCCTGACGTCAGAGTCTCCCTGCCTTCAAATCTCGGCAGGAGATCTTACTCGGGGCCCGTTTGTTTTCTCTTCCCCTTCATGCCGGACCGGACCTGTGTGAGTAATGTTCTGATGTCTCCTTTCCCCCTGCCAGAATCTCCTTGCCTGAATATCTCTCTGTTTGTTTGCTAAACCTGCTTAAGGGGACATTTGCTTTAACAAACCTGCTACAAAGAATACTTCATTGTTTGTTTGCTAAACCTGCTTAAGGGGACATTTGCTTTAACAATCCTGCTACAAAGAATACTTCATTGTTTGTTTGCTAAACCTGCTTAAGGGGACATTTGTTTTATTCTAATCTAATGAGAGGAGGACCTTTCTGTTTGTTTGCTAACCTGCTTAAAGGGACATTTGCTTTATCCAAACCTGCTAAAAGGAATCTCTGTTTGTTTGCTAAGCTGCTTAAAGGGACATTTGCTTTATCCAGATCTGCTAAAAGGAATCTCTGTTTGTTTGCTAACCTGCTTAAAGGGACATTTGCTTTATCCAGACCTGTTAAAAGGAATATCAGTTTGTTTGCTATCCTGCTTAAAAGGACATTTATTTATCACTTGTTAAAAGGAATTTCACTTAGTTTTATTTATCTTCTTAAAGGGACATTTGCTTTCATCAATCCTGAGTGGGTCACGTCCTGGATATTTCTCAGTGTGCTAGCGTGTGTTTTTACGTTTCACGCTAGCAGTTGGGTTGAATCCTGGGCTGGTCCTTTACGGCTGACACTAACAGCCCACAGGGAAAAACAGTCAATTTGAAAACAATCTTTAAGGTAAGAAAATTGATTATTCATATGCATTAACCCAAATAATGAAACTGACTTGTCTGAAATAAGGAATATTGATCATCCTGAATCAAGGCAAATATAAGTTTGAAGACATATATTTAGAACTTTATATAAAAGTGCCCAACCATAGCTTAGAGTGTCACAAAAAATAAGACTTACTTACCCCAGGACACTCATCTACATATAGTAGATAGCCAAACCAGTACTGAAACGAGAATCAGTAGAGGTAATGGTATATAAGAGTATATCGTCGATCTGAAAAGGGAGGTAAGAGATGAATCTCTACGACCGATAACAGAGAACCTATGAAATAGATCCCGTAGAAGGAGACCATTGAATTCAAATAGGCAATACTCTCTTCACATCTCTCTGACATTCACTGCACTCTGAGAGGAAAACCGGGCTCCAGCCTGCTGCAAAGCGCATATCAACGTAGAATCTAGCACAAACTTACTTCACCACCTCCACGGGAGGCAAAGTTTGTAAAACTGAATTGTGGGTGTGGTGAGGGGTGTATTTATAGGCATTTTGAGGTTTGGGAAACTTTGCCCCTCCTGGTAGGAATGTATATCCCATACGTCACTAGCTCATGGACTCTTGCTAATTACATGAAAGAAATATATATATATATATATATATATGAAAAATAAATTCTAAGAAAGATAAAATGTAAGAAATAGTTCATCTTTATGTCACAACTCACCATCGCCATCTTGTGGCCAGTTAGTAAAAGTACAACCAGCTATATTTAAAGGGACACTCAATCAAAATTAAACTTTCATTATTCAGATAGAGCATGCCATTTTAAACAACTTTCCAATTTACTTCCATTAACTAAATGTGCACAGTCTTTTTATATTTAAACTTTTTGAGTCACCAGCTCCTACTGAGCATGTGCAAGAATAAGTGTGTATGCATTTGTGAATGGCTGATGGCTGTCACATGGTACGTGTATGCATTTGTGATTGGCTGATGGCTGTCACATGGTACAGGGGGAGTGGAAAAAGACATAACTTTTAAAATTCTCAAAATAAAATCTACTACTCATTTGAAGTTCATTTGAAGTGCTATTGCATTGTCTTGTTATCTTACATTTGTTGATTATGCAAATCTACTGTGTTGACTGGTCCTTTAACATTGGGTGCATTACTCCAAAAAGTTAATTAGTATTCATCCAATCACGGCGTTACAGATCTTCACACATCAGTGAATGGCTGTTATAAATTGGTGCTAAGTTACAGTTCAGCATAAAAAAAGACCCACACACACTCAGAAAGGATCACTAAAAGCTTGGAGGCCTACATTGGTGGGGATGAAAAGGCTCCTATGCATCACATTCCTGCTTTTTAAATAAAGATAGCAAGAGAACAAAGAAAATGTGATAATAGGAGTAAATTAGAAATTTGCTTAAAATTGAATGCTCTATCTGAATCATGAAAAAAAATGTAGTTTTAGCGTCCATTTAATACATATATCAGACCATTTGTCATAATATGTAATGAATTTGTACTGGATATGATAGGGTTAACTTATTTATGTGTCTTTACTGCCCTCTAGTGGGGGTTGTGTATAAATTTATGTTTTTGAACAGTGTGAAATTAGCTTGACAAAGGGATCACTCCCGAAACATCGATCTGCTGTTCCCTGTGTGTGTTTAAATTAAACTCCTTTTTGCTGCCACTTTTAGACTCTTTGTATGCTATTTTGTGGTGCTCCTGTGGCTTGCATACAGTACCCTCTGTGCTGGACATTTGCTGTTTGGTATTGGTTAAGGGCCAGTCAGGCTATCTATTGTTTTCAGTTAATGGTTGAATCATATACAGCAACCTGTCTGTACAATGACAAGTGACGTGTGCATATGTGATTTTTCTGCAACAGTTCACATAAACAATTGTCTCTAAGATATTCATATATGTTTGGCTTATGTCATGGGACAAGTATATGGATTGGATTCTTAAAATTCCTCTAATAGAATATGGTTACTGAGGAAATGTTGAAGTAAAATATCTTTCTTTTTTACATAGAGAAGTTCATGTGATATTTTCTAGTCATCTTTTTATAGATATACAGCATCACTTTTAAGTGACTTAGTGTTTGGGTAACATTTCCCTTTAAGCGAATGTAGCCGAGATGCATAATAGGTTAATTTAGTATAATGAGAAATCAAATATGAAAAGGAACATTCAGTAATTACATTTAATAGTAATTTTAGCCCTATGATCTTCATTTTTCTGTTGCAGTGTTGAGTAAATCTAAACAATATACATAGTCATTCCTACAACCAACAATGAGACTTCCTCTCCACACCACAGGGGAAGAGAACACTTCTCCTTCAAGTTTATATTGGCCATATTGTAGCCCAGTCTCAGCATCCAATATCCATAGATGTCCATCTGTAGAGGCTACTGCCAGCAGTTCTCTATCATTTGAATTTGTATCTGGGAAAAGAAATGGAGTTGCAAATACTCTTGAGCCCGTTTTATATCTCCATAACAAAACACCCTCTGTGTTACAGCAGTAGACAAAGCCGTCATGTGACCCAAACATTATTTTCTTGGACAGACTTGAAAGGCATGGAGAGGAAAATATTGGACCGTTGGTAGTAAGGTGCCAAACCTGTTGAATAAAAATAATATTCATTGATGAATGAAATGCAATAAGCTGTAAATAAAAATTAGAAGATGAATCTGTTTCAATTTAGTTGTGCTCCATATCAAATTAAAGGGATATGAAACAGTACTTATCTAGTAAAAAAAATTATGTTAAATCCAAGTAAATATATAAAGAAGTTGTGTTTGTAATGATGTGTATGCTTTATGTTATAGTTTAAGTTCAATAGTTATGCTTAGTTCACTCTGTGCACTACAAACAGTTAACATTTTAGTCATGTGATTGGAGGGGGCGGGCAGTTATTGTTAAGATGGATGCTGCTGAATAAAGTCTGTATTCCTGTTCTCTCTCCTTGCTGTTTGCTAATACATTATAAAGAACATCACATGGTACCAGAAGTAGGGTGAAAAGTGACATGGCAGCAAACAGCAACACAAAGAACATTCCTTCTCTGGATTTAGAGTCAGGGAACATTTCTGACAATTGGTCAAAATGGAGGGAGCTGATTGAACTTGTGTTTGCAGGCCCAGATGCAGACAGATGGACTGATCAACAGAAGGCAGCACACTTTCTGATATGTGTGGGACAAAAGGGACGTGATGTATGCAGAGCCTGGCAGGCAAGTGGGGATATCACTGCAGATGACAAAAAAAAAACAGAGGTATTGTTTGCAAAGTTTGAAGCATACTGCAATCCAAGGAAAAACATCACAGTGCAGAGGAAAATGTTTTATGAGAGGAATCAGTGTGGAGGTGAATCTGTGGATGAATGGGTGACACAGCTGCGCTTGCTTGCCAAAGACTGTGCTTTTTATGATGCAGGTGATATGATAAAAGACCGTATTCTGATGGGCAGTAAGTTTAAAGAAGTTCAGGAAAAGCTGCTGCAGGAAGAAGATTTAAATCTTGAGAAAGCCATCAGGATTGCTAGAGCATATGAAATGTCAAGAAAGGACATGCAGGTACTGGAAGGAACACAACACCAGATCAGTGCTATAGAAAATCAAAGCAGCAGATACTGGCAAGAAAGAGGACACAAGGGGATAAAAGGCAAGTGGGACACTGGGACAAGTAACACACAAGCAACCTGTGGCTACTGTGGAAACATGCACAACAAAAATGCTGCCTGTCCTGCAAGGTGGCAGATATGTAATAAATGCAAGAAAAGAGGACATTTTGCCAGGGTGTGTAAACTGTTTTCACATATTGCAAGGACACAAACACAGGCTGTACACGCCATAGAGGACAATGATGACAATGCAGGGTTAGACTCAGATTGCACCCCAATATATCTTGCAGCAGTACAGAAATCACACAAGTCTGCAGATGAAGCAAATGTAACCCTACAGATAGGGGCTCACAAAACTCCAGTCACATTCAAAATAGATACAGGGGCACAAGTAAACTGTGTGCCAAGCCACACATACCTGGAACTCCTTAGAAATGAATTCCCCTTAGAGACTCAAGACCTACCAAAACTGTTGGGATATGGTGGTGAAAAGCTGAAAGTGATGGGTCGCTGCCATGCAAAATGTTTTTACAAGGGATCTGAAAAGGTCTTACAATTGTTTGTGATAGAAACAAAAGCCCCAGCAGTATTAGGTCTAAAAACAAGTAAAGATATTGGACTTGTAAAGATCATTATGGCTGTGGATGGTGGGTGCAGCGAACTGTCAAAGGACAACATTAAGCATGAGTACAGTGATCTATTCAAAGGCCTAGGGTGCCTCCCGGGGATTAGCCGCATACGTATAAAAGAGGGTGCACAGCCTGTCATTCATGCCCCAAGGAAAATACCTCTATCCCTTGAGGCTAAAGTCAAACAAGAACTAACTAGGATGGAGAAGTTGGGGGTAGTAAAAAAGGTCACAGAACCATCAGAATGGGTCAGTTCTATGGTTGTGGTAGAGAAGAAAAACACAGGCGCAATTCGTATTTGCATTGACCCACGTGATTTGAACAAAGTAATAATGAGAGAACACTACAAACTCCCCACCATAGATGATATAGCTCACAAGCTAGTAGGAGCAACAGTGTTTAGTGTACTAGATGCACAATCTGGTTACTGGCAATTGCGTCTTGATGAACCCAGCAGTCACCTGACCACTTTCAACTCCCCCTTTGGACGATGGCGTTTCACAAGGGTACCTTTCGGCATTGCTTCTGCTCAGGAGATATTTCAAAAGAAATCACATGAGTTGATTGCTGGTCTACATGGTGTTGAAGTAATAATTGATGATTTGCTGGTTTATGGAAAGGATCGTACAGAACATGACAAAAACCTTATTGCCTTACTCAAGCGGTGTCGGGAGAAAAATCTTAAACTCAATCCAAACAAAATGCAAATTGGGGTAGAAGAGGTTACATATTTTGGACACCTTCTAACCAAAGAGGGTTTAAAGCCTGATCCAAAGAAGATAACAGCAGTTATTAGCATGAAGGCCCCATCCTCCAGGAAGGAACTAGAGACATCATTAGGCATTTTTAATTATCTATCCAAGTTTTCTCAGGGCCTCGCTCAGCTGACAGCCCCACTACGTGCATTGCTACAAAGGGATGCTATTTGGTCTTGGGACGCAAACATGGAAAAGACATTTGAGAAAGTAAAAAAACTGATCACTAAACATCCAGGGCCAATACTGAAATATTTTGACGTAAACTGCAACACTGTGCTTCAAGTGGATGCATCCCAGTTTGGGTTAGGTGCTGTGCTAATGCAACAAGGACATCCTGTTGCATATGCTTCACGAGCTCTGACAACAACACAAGCCAATTATGCTCAAATTGAGAAGGAGATGTTGGCCATTGTAAATGGATGTGAGAAATTTCACCAGTATATCTATGGTCGCCCAGTGGTTGTGGAAACTGATCACAAACCATTGGAGTACATCATGCAAAAACCACTATCTGCTATACCTCCACGCCTGCAGAGGATGGTTATGAAACTACAACAGTATGATCTCACAGTGAAATATAAACCAGGAAAGGAAATTCTGATGGCAGATACGCTGTCTAGGGTGTTTCCAGAAGGACATGAAGCACGGGATGAACCTGAATTGGAAGAACAGGTACATACAGTACTAGTAAATATTCCAATAGCTGATGTACGGCTGGAAAAAATTAGACAAGATACCAAACAAGATAAAGTACTAGAAAAACTAATTCGTGTCATGTGCAATGGCTGGCCAGAAAAACGAAAGAAGCTTTCTCCTGAGTTGCAGGGATTCTGGCCTGTGAGAAATGAACTATCCTTTCATACGGATATCATATTCATGGGTGACCGTATTGTTATTCCTAAATCACAGCAGGCAGAAATATTGGAGCAAATTCACCAGGGACATTTGGGCATTACTCTTTGTAAGCGCAGAGCACGGGATGTGGTTTACTGGCCTAATTTGGACCTTGATATTGAGACACTTGTGAAGACATGTGAAACCTGCCAGACATTTCAAAAAAACAATGCAAAAGAACCTCTCACACCATGGAACACTCCTTCACGGGCATGGCAGAGACTGGCCACAGATATTTTTCATTTTGAGGACAACCACTACCTGATAGTAGTAAATTACTACAGCAAATTCTTTGAGTTAGTACAGCTGAGAAATCTAAAAGCATCAGCAATCATATGGGCTTTCAAAACAATACTCTCGAGACATGGAGTGTGTGAAGAACTTGTGTCTGATAATGGCCCGCAATTCTCAAGTGCTGAATTCCAGTGCTTTCTGCGTGAATGGGGAGTCAGGCACAAACCAGTAAGTCCGTATCACTCACAGGCCAATGGTTTAGCTGAGAAGTATGTTGGCATAGCCAAATCCATTATCAGAAAAGCACAATCATCAGGGCAGGATGTGTACCTAGGCCTGTTAAACTATCGTGCAACACCCATGGAGGGTTTATGTTCACCTGCACAGCTGCTCATGGGAAGAGCACTGAGGACCACAGTGCCTATTGCACCACAGAAATTGCAGCCTCAGACTATCCCACAGGATCAGGTAACAGGTCAGAGGAACATAAACATGAAAAAGCAAAAGCTGTATTTTGACAAATCTACCAAGTTACTTGGTCCACTCAGGGCTGGGCAAGCTGTGAGACACAGAGTCACTGGGGATACATGGGAACCTGCTCGAATTGTCAGTGAAGCTAATTCACCAAGGTCATATATAATCAAAACCAAGTGTGGACAGAAACTGAGACGCAACAGGCGTCATCTTCGACCAGACACTGCAGCTGATACTCTACTCGAGGAACCAAGCAGCAATGACAATAAAGAGCAAAGCAATGAATGCACAGAATTCCCTAACATGGATGTAAAGTCTACTGAGGACTTTGAGGACAACATAAGTGTATCAGCTTGCGATAATGCTGGGAATGACTCTCAACCTGACACTGATTGTACTGCTAGTGAGCCAGCAGTTACTTTCTCTCGTTATGGTCGAGCTATTAAACCAAAAATATGGGAAGACTTTGTCTCATATTAAGTGTTTCATATTTGAAGGGGAAGATGTAATGATGTGTATGCTTTATGTTATAGTTTAAGTTCAATAGTTATGCTTAGTTCACTCTGTGCACTACAAACAGTTAACATTTTAGTCATGTGATTGGAGGGGGCGGGCAGTTATTGTTAAGATGGATGCTGCTGAATAAAGTCTGTATTCCTGTTCTCTCTCCTTGCTGTTTGCTAATACATTATAAAGAACATCACAGTGTTAAAATAGAAAACAACTTACTAATCACTGCTGTCTATTTTATCTGTTCTTCTTAGCCCAAGTTTTTGAAGGAGATTGTTTTGAAATACAGTGTTGATCCAGTGCTTGACTTCCTATGTAAGCTGCCATATTTTAGCGGCGTGCGTTACAGGGAGACAGTAGTCACATGGTCATGATGCAGTCATGTGACACACACACCCCATATTGTCTATTCATATACAGTACTTAGAGGAATCACATTTCTGCCTACAGCGTGTGAGCTGCAGTGTCTGAAAACAGTTATTTCTCAGTGAGGGTATAAATATATTTAATTTCCCGGTCTATGTATATAAAAAATATTGCAACAAGATTTAAATAAAATGCTTATAAATAGGGTGCTTATGTTTTTAACTCCCCCCCCCCCCCCCCCACAAGTTTTTTTTTTCTTCTTCAACTCTGCCCACAAGTTTTCAGCTCTAAGCAGAGCCGTTTTCTGTGTGTTATCATTGTCAACTACTGACATACTGGGAGGGGGAGAGGGAGGAGGAAGCTCTCACGGCACGCTGCATATAATTTGTGCAAAAGACTTCTGCTTTTCATGACCTCTCCTGAATGTAAGAGTTGTCTGTGAGTATAGCTAGAGAGAGGAGCACACATAGAGGTGTGTGACGTTGGAATGCAATCTTTTTGGAGATAATACAGGATTATAAATTTGACAATGAAAACAAGATGCTGCTGAACTTCTAAGCTACAGGCTGTGAGAATTAAGGTAACTTTCTGAATTTTTACTGGATATAATACAATACAATTCTACTTCTACTTGGAAAACCTAGAATCTACTCATAGAGAGAGTAAAAGTCTCAACTAAATACTATTATCACCTCTATACCTTGGAACAAGAGAAACATCATATCCTTTTAATGCATGGAAACTAGTCTTCTACTACTTAGAATGCAAATTAACTACTAACAAGATCTAAAGGTTACCAAAATACAATCTTTTTGGAGATCATAGCTGGTTTATATCACTTTCACTTTGGATTAAACAAATATATATTTTGCATATCTAAGCAATAATATTGCACAGAAAATGAGCCCTGGGAACAGCAAGACCCTGGATTACCTTTTACCAAGTGGCCAGGAATGCTCCGAAATTATATACCCAGAGGACCTCAAAACTGGAGCAGCCCAAAAAGGATTTAAAGAAAACATCCTCATCAACAACCCTGAATTACTTATTGCTGATTATTCTTATAGAGACCAAAAAAAGCACAAAACCAATTTATTTCAAACAGAGCAAAAATATGCCTGGCACCAAACCTTACGGGAAAACTTTATTAACATACAAAAAAAAGAGAAATGAGAACGGAAGACAGATAATTGTATATGATGGAGAAGACTGTGAAAATATGCTATATACAATAAATATATATAATAACGGCACAGTAATGATACAAGGAAGCGAATCCTGCCTGGATTTATTTGAAACACAGTTTAAAACACTGAAACAGAAAAGCTTAGTGAATATAGAACTCGCAAATAGGGAAGAAGAACTAAATAAAACCTCATCAGATATTGTATCAACAGAAAATAAGGGTATCACAGGCAGAGAAACAGAATAAAACAGTGAAACACTCACCCATAACTGATAAAGCTCAAAGGGACTGTTTGGCCTCACTAGAAAGAGACTTTGCAGAGTTCCGTGAATCAACAAAAAAGGACCTTTCACAAAAAGATCACCTAGAATGGGTAAAGCAAGAGCTCATGACCATCAAGCAGGAGCACAAACAGGAAATCAGATCACAAATCTCTGATCTAATTATTGACAATGAAAGATTAAAATGTGATCTCAAGAAATCCAAGGAAGAACTGAAACGCCATCAGGAATATCACCCAAGCAACCAATACATAGCTCCACATAGACCAACAACAAACCTTCAAAAGAACAAAATACTACCTAACCCAGTGTCAGTGACCTTGGGAGAAACAAGGCAGAAAGAACCACAAGAAAGGGACCCAGTCTGCTCAAGAGAAAACACCCAAAGACCAGACACAGCCCCCTGCCAAGCAACAACAGACTACAGCCCAAGGCAGAGCAGAAAACCATGCAGAGCAGCTGGCCAATGTACTGGGGGCCACTAAGGAAATCCCAGAGAAACCACTACAAAATCTTACAAAAAATAAATCAGAAGAGCACACAAGGCAAACCCCTGAAACAGATGTTCTTATCTTAATGGACTCAAATGGCAAATACCTAGATGGAAAGCGCCTCTTCCCTGGTAAGAGAGAGTTCTCCAGTACAAATGTGTAAACATGGAAAAAGCAAAAGAGAGAGAATTCTAAACCCAAATTTTAATAACCCAAAATATATAATCATCCACACTGACTCAAATGAACTGCAAGATCCAGGGAAATATTTTAATGCAATGGAAGACCTAATAACTATCACAAGAAATAAACAGAAATCATCCTTTCTAACCTATTACCAAGGAGTGACATACACAGTGCTATTGTCCAAAACATCAATATGCAACTAAAGGCTTTTGCTCAAACCCCAAACGTAATGGTGGCCCAACACCCCAACATTAACGGTACACACCTATATGATCAAGTACATCTGAACAAATGGGGGGTATGTATGTTTGCCAAAAATCAAAAAGATACAACACTGGAGTGCAACATACTCACTTCACATTTAGATAGACACCCCCGATAATAACAGGGATAGAACAACTACACACTGGAGTGGGTACTCGCATATACATGGAAAAAAAGTAAAAGATCCTTGATACCTTCAAATGGACAGTACAGAGAGAACCTACAGGCCCCTAACAACAGCCATTACAGTGACCACTACAGAGACTTCCAAAGAAATAGAAGGCAAAATACGCAGGCAGACACATAACTTAGGGAAATTCAAGAACTACTCCATGCACTATATGAAAAGCTTTAGAAACAAACCAGGATAAAAACAGAATTTATGCTTACCTGATAAATTTCTTTCTCTTGCGATGTATCGAGTCCACGTCTATATAGCTCCTCCCTTAGCTCCACCCCCCAGTCATTCGACCGAAGGCTAGGAAGAAAAAGGAAAAACTATAGGGTGCAGAGGTGACTGAAGTAAATAAAAATATACTACCTGTCTTAAATAGACAGGGCGGGCCGTGGACTCGATACATCGCAAGAGAAAGAAATTTATCAGGTAAGCATAAATTCTATTTTCTCTTGCAAGATGTATCGAGTCCACGGATTCATCCATACTTGTGGGATACCAATACCAAAGCTTTAGGACACGGATGAAGGGAGGGACACGACAGGTACCTTAAACGGAAGGCACCACTGCTTGTAGGACCTTTGTCCCAAAAATAGCCTCCGAAGAAGCAAAAGTATCGAATTTGTAAAATTTGGAAAAAGTATGAAGCGAAGACCAAGTCGCCGCCTTACAAATCTGTTCAACAGAAGCCTCATTTTTAAAAGCCCATGCGGAAGCCACTGCTCTAGTAGAATGAGCAGTAATCCTTTAAGGAGGCTGCTGGCCAGCAGTCTCATAAGCCAAACGGATTATGCTTTTCAGCCAAAAAGAAAGAGAGGTAGCCGTAGCCTTTTGACCTCTCCACTTACAAGAATAAAGAACAAACAATGAAGATGTTTGACAGAAATCTTTAGTTGCTTGTAAGTAGAACTTTAAAGCACGAACCACATCAAGATTGTGCAACAGACGTTCCTTCTTTGAAGAAGGATTAGGATACAGCGAAGGAACAACAAGTTCCTGATTGATATTCCTATTAGAAACAACCTGAGGAAGGAATCCAGGTTTGGTACGCAAAACCACCTTATCTGCATGGAAAACAAGATAAGGTGAGTCACACTGTAAAGCAGATAACGCAGAAACTCTTCGAGCCGAAGAGATAGCTACTAAAAACAGAACTTTCTAAGATAGAAGCTTAATATCTATGGAATGCATAGGTTCAAACGGAACCCCTTGAAGAACTTTAAGAACCAAGTTTAGGCTCCATGGTGGAGACACAGGTTTAAATACAGGCTTGATTCTGACTAAAGCCTGACTAAACACCTGAACGTCTGCACACACACAAGGCAAACCCCTGAAACAGATGTTCTTATCTTAATGGACTCAAATGGCAAATACCTAGATGGAAAGCGCCTCTTCCCTGGTAAGAGAGAGTTCTCCAGTATAAATGTGTAAACATGGAAAAAGCAAAAGAGAGAATTCTAAACCCAAATTTTAATAACCCAAAATATATAATCATCCACACTGGCTCAAATGAACTGCAAGATCCAGGGAAATATATTAATGCAATGGAAGACCTAATAACTATCACAAGAAATAAACAAAAATCATCCTTTCTAACCTATTACCAAGGAGTGACATACACAGTGCTATTGTCTAAAACATCAATATGCAACTAAAGGCTTTTGCTCAAACCCCAAACATAATGGTGGCCCAACACCCCAACATTAACGGTACACACCTATATGATCAAGTACATCTGAACAAATGGGGGGTACGTATGTTTGCCAAAAATCTAAAAGATACAACACTGGAGTGCAACATACTCACTTCACATTTAGATAGACACCCCCGATAATAACAGGGATAGAACAACTACACACTGGAGTGGGTACTCGCATACATGGAAAAAAAGTAAAAGATCCTTGATACCTTCAAATGGACAGTACAGAGAGAACCTACAGGCCCCTAACAACAGCCATTACAGTGACCACTACAGAGACTTCCAAAGAAATAGAAGGCAAAATACGCAGGCAGACACATAACTTAGGGAAATTCAAGAACTACTCCATGCACTATATGAAAAGCTTTAGAAACAAACCAGGATAAAAACAGAATTTATGCTTACCTGATAAATTTCTTTCTCTTGCGATGTATCGAGTCCACGTCTATATAGCTCCTCCCTTAGCTCCACCACCCAGTCATTCGACCGAAGGCTAGGAAGAGAAAGGAAAAACTATAGGGTGCAGAGGTGACTGAAGTAAATAAAAATATACAACCGGTCTTAAATAGAAAGGGCGGGCCGTGGACTCGATACATCGCAAGAGAAAGAAATTTATCAGGTAAGCATAAATTCTGTTTTCTCTTGCAAGATGTATCGAGTCCACGGATTCATCCATACTTGTGGGATACCAATACCAAAGCTTTAGGACACGGATGAAGGGAGGGACACGACAGGTACCTTAAACGGAAGGCACCACTGCTTGTAGAACCTTTGTCCCAAAAATAGCCTCCGAAGAAGCAAAAGTATCGAATTTGTAAAATTTGGAAAAAGTATGAAGCGAAGACCAAGTCGCCGCCTTACAAATCTGTTCAACAGAAGCCTCATTTTTAAAAGCCCATGTGGAAGCCACTGCTCTAGTAGAATGAGCAGTAATCCTTTCAGGAGGCTGATGGCCAGCAGTCTCATAAGCCAAACAGATGATGCTTTTCAGCCAAAAAGAAAGAGAGGTAGCCGTAGCCTTTTGACCTCTCCGCTTACCAGAATAAACAACAAACAATGAAGATGTTTGACAGAAATCTTTAGTTGCTTGTAAGTAGAACTTTAAAGCACGAACCACATCAAGATTGTGCAACAGACGTTCCTTCTTTGAAGAAGGATTAGGACACAGCGAAGGAACAACAAGTTCCTGATTGATATTCCTATTAGAAACAACCTGAGGAAGGAATCCAGGTTTGGTACGCAAAACCACCTTATCTGCATGGAAAACAAGATAAGGTGAGTCACACTGTAAAGCAGATAACTCAGAAACTCTTTGAGCCGAAGAGATAGCTACTAAAAACAGAACTTTCCAAGATAGAAGCTTAATATCTATGGAATGCATAGGTTCAAAAGGAACCCCTTGAAGAACTTTAAGAACTAAGTTTAGGCTCCATGGTGGAGACACAGGTTTAAATACAGGCTTGATTCTGACTAAAGCCTGACTAAACACCTGAACGTCTGGGACATCTGCCAGACGCTTGTGTAAAAGAATAGACAAAGCAGATATCTGTCCTTTTAAGGAGCTATCTGATAATCCCTTCTCCAATCCTTCTTGGAGAAAAGACAATATCCTAGGAATCCTGATCTTACTCCATGAGTAACCCTTGGATTCACACCAATAAAGATATTTTCGCCATATCTTATGATAAATTTTCCTGGTGACAGGCTTTCTAGCCTGAATCAGGGTATCAATGTCAGACTCAGAGAAACCACGCTTTGATAAAATCAGGTGTTCAATCTCCAAGCAGTCAGACGCAGAGAAATTAGATTCGGATGCTGGAATGGACCTTGGATTAGAAGGTTCTGCCTCATCGGCAGAGTCCACGGTGGAACAGATGACATGTCCACTAGGTCTGCATACCAAGTCCTGCGTGGCCACGCAGGTGCTATCAAAATCACCTAAGCTCTCTCCTGCTTGATTCTGGCAACCAGACGTGGAGAGGAAACGGTGGAAATACATAGGCCAGGTTGAAGGACCAGGGCACTGCTAGAGCATCTATCAGTACTGCCTGGGGATCCCGGGACCTGGACCCGTAACATGGAAGCATGGCGTTCTGACGGGACGCCATTAGATCCAATTCTGGTGTGCCCCATAGCTGAGTCAACTGGGCAAATACTTCCGAATGGAGCTCCCACTTCCCGGATGAAAAGTCTGGCGACTTAGGAAATCTGCCTCCCAGTTCTCTACCCCTGGGATATGGATTGTTGAAAGATGGCAAGAATGAGTCTCCGCCCATCGGATTATTTTGGTTACCTCCATCATCGCTAGAGAACTCTGTGTTCCTCCTTGATGATTGATATAAGCTACAGTCGTGATGTTGTCCGACTGAAATCTGATGAATTTGGCCGCAGCCAGCTGAGGCCACGTTTGAAGTGCATTGAATATCGCTCTCAGTTCTAGAATGTTTATCAGGAGGAGAGTTTCCTCCCGAGACCATAAGCCCTGTGCTTTCAGGGAGTTCCAGACTGCACCCCAGCCCAGCAGGCTGGCATCTGTCGTTACTATGAGCCACTCTGGCCTGCGGAAACACATTCCCTGAGACATGTGGTCCTGAGACAACCACCAGAGAAGAGAATCTCTGGTCTCCTGATCCATATGTATTTGAGGAGATAAATCTGCATAATCCCCTTTCCACTGTTCGAGCCATAGTTGCAGTGGTCTGAGGTGTAGGCGGGCAAAAGGAACTATGTCCATTGCCGCTACCATAAGTCCGATTACCTCCATACACTGAGCCACTGATGGCCGAGGAATGGAATGAAGAGCTCGGCAGGTGGTTAAGAGTTTTGATTTTCTGACCTCCGTCAGAAATATTTTCATTTCTACCGAGTCTATCAGAGTTCCTAGGAAGGAAACTCTTGTGAGAGGGAAGAGAGAACTCTTTTTATGTTCACCTTCCACCCATGAGATCTCAGAAAAGCCAACACGATGTCCATGTGAGACTTGACTAGCTGGAAAGTCGACGCTTGAATTAAGATGTCGTCTAGATAAGGCACCACTGCTATGCCCCGCGGTCTTAGAACCGCCAAAAGGGACCCTAGCACCTTTGTGAAAATTCTGGGAGCCGTGGCTAACCCGAAGGGAAGGGCCACAAACTGGTAATGCCTGTCCAGAAAGGCGAATCTGAGGAATTGATGATCTCTGTGAATAGGGATGTGCAGATACGCATCCCTTAAGTCCACTTTAGTCATATATTGACCCTCCTGGATCAGAGGCAGAATAGTCCGAATAGTCTCCATCTTGAATGATGGTACTCTGAGGAATTTGTTTAGAATCTTGAGATCCAAGATTGGTCTGAAAGTTCCCTCTTTTTTGGGAACCACAAACAGGTTTGAGTAAAACCCTAGCCCTTGTTCCGCTTTTGGAACTGGGCGGATCACTCCCATGGTATGTAGGTCTTCTACACAGCGTAAGAAAGCCTCACTCTTTGTCTGGTTTGCAGACAATTGAGAAATGTGAAATCTCCCCCTTAGGGGGGGAGTCTTTGAAGTCCAGAAGATATCCCTGGGACACAATTTCTAAAGCCCAGGAATCGTGAACATCCCTTGCCCAAGCCTGAGCGAAGAGAGAGAGTCTGCCCCCCCTACTAGATCCGGTCCCGGATCGGGGGCTACCCCTTCATGCTGTCTTGGAGGCAGCTGCAGGCTTCTTGGCCTGTTTACCCTTGTTCCAGGCCCGGTTAGGTTTCCAAGCTGACTTGGATTGGGCAAAATTCCCCTCTTGCTTTGCAGCAGGGGAAGCTGAAGCGGGACCACCCCTGAAGTTTCGAAAGGAACGAAAATTATTTTGATTGGTCATTATTTTATTTGTTTTATCCTGAGGGAGGGCATGGCCTTTCCCTCCAGTGATGTCTGAAATAATCTCTTTCAGTTCAGGCCCGAATAAGGTCTTTCCTTTAAAAGGGATGTTCAAAAGTTTAGATTTTGATGACACATCAGCAGACCAGGACTTAAGCTATAACGCCCTGCGCGCTAAAATGGCAAAACCTGAATTCTTTTCCGCTAATTTAGCCAGTTGAAAAGCAGCATCTGTAATGAAAATATTAGCCAGCTTAAGGGCCTTAATTCTATCCATAATATCCTCTAATGGAGTCTCCATCTGAAGAGCCTCTTCTAGAGCCTCAAACCAGAAAGCAGCTGCAGTAGTCACAGGAACAATGCACGCAATAGGTTGGAGAAGAAAACCTTGATGAATAAAAAATTTCTTTAGGAGACCCTCTAATTTTTTATCCATAGGATCTTTGAAAGCACAACTGTCTTCGATAGGTATAGTTGTACGCTTGGCGAGAGTAGAAATAGCTCCCTCCACCTTAGGAACCGTTTGCCACGAGTCCCGCATGGTGTCAGATATGGGAAACATTTTCTTAAAAACAGGAGGGGGAGCGAACGGTATACCTGGTCTATCCCACTCCTTAGTAACAATATTCGCAATCCTCAGTGTAAACAGGAACCTCTAAGTATTTGTCCATTTTACATAATTTCTCTGGGACCACTATAGGGTCACAATCATCCAGAGTCGCTAATACCTCCCTGAGCAACAAGCGGAGGTGTTCAAGCTTAAATTTAAAGGCCGTCATATCATAATCTGTCTGAGGGAGCATCTTCCCTGAATCAGAAATCTCTCCCTCAGATAGCAAATCCCTTACCCCTACTTCAGAACATTGTGAGGGTATATCGTATACGGCTACTAAAGCGTCAGAAGGCTCAGGATTTGTTCTTAACCCAGAGCTGTCACGCTTTCCTTGTAACCCAGGCAGTTTAGATAAAACCTCTGTGAGGGTTGTATTCATAACTGTGGCCATGTCTTGTAAAGTAAACGAAGTCGACGCACTCGAGGTAGTTGGCGTCACTTGTGCGGGCGTTACTGGTTGTGACACTTGGCTAGAACTAGATGGCATAACAGACAAACGAAGGGTGATGTGAGTGCTAGTCAGAGAAAAGGTTTTTGTGCTTAAATCCCTAATGTGGTCTGATAAAATCTCCAATTACAGACTGTTAGACAAAGAGGTGAGAAATGGTGTGGGATAAGCGCTCAAGCAAAATAGAGCCAACCAGATTATTATATAGATAAAATGAAATAACAAGAGGACCCAATGATACTAAAAAAGAATTTATATAACAATTTAGATGAATAACTTGTTAACACATACAAAATATGTTAGTATATACACAATTACATAAGATGCCGGCATCAAAAACAGTAAAACATACTGATCATATTAAAAAACAGGAAAAAACGGCCGATATAAAATTTATAAAAATTCCCTGATTGTACCGTAAAAATATATATGAACAAACTTGATAAAGGTAAAAGGCTCTTAGCACAGTAAACTTAACTCGGCTAAATGTTACCAGTATTTTGATTGAACAATGAGATGTTTGGTCACAGTATTAGGTGGAGGCGTCTGATCTGTTCAGCCGTTAGGAGTAACTGTGAGTGATGGATCGTGAGGTGTGACGTCACGTCACCTGACTATTATATTTCCTCCAATCTCTGTAGTATGTTTAGACACAGCGAATTTGAAAAATGTATCCAATTTTATAGTTATATCAAAGTGTAGTTGATTATGTGATAGTTAGTAGCAATACTTGCGAATGTCCAGTGTCCAATAATCTGTCCAGATTTTTTAGCAGGTTTGTTTTATCAGCAGCTCTGGATCCTATGAAATGTTAATCCGTCTTGTTTTATATCCGTTCTGGAACGTGAAACTTGTCTTTTTGAAGAAGCTCCTAAGCACTTAGTTGTTATCCCCACTTTTTGTGTTTAATAGGGCTATGGTGGGAGCAAAAAAGAAACAAAGGGGCACACAGGAATTATTCATACATTGATCTCAGTGTTGAATCAAGGAGATAGAAATGAACCTGTTTTTTGTGCCAATAGAACAATTCAGCAGTTCAATAGCCTTAGTGGATAATTGGTTACACACAGGAATTATTCATATGTCTTCTCTCTATATTTATCATAGAGATAGAGATGAACCTGTGGATTGTAACACTATCAATAATAAATTCTCAAATAACAGGAGTAAGCAAATCTACGCGTTTCGGCAGTGTTAGCTGCCTTTATCAAGATGCTTACTACATAAAGTTACTGCCTTTTTATAGGGAGTGTGTAATATGGGATCCTTTTTAATATAGTGCCAGTGTTTTTGGAGGATGGTTTTTATTTCTTTGTGATTTGAGTTATATTCAGTTATAAAGGGAATAAAATTATGGCCATTAGAAGGCATTGAATTATTTGTATATACATTTTTTCTTTTGTTTGGTTGTTTTTGTAATAAAATAGATCTATCAGTTTTTCTTACAGAAGTTATGGTGTCTAGGATTTTTTTCTGATTATAACCTTTGTCTGTGAATCTATTTAGTAAAATATTACATTGTGAGCAATTTTTTCTAACTCTTAACATCTGGCTTTTTGGAATGTTATCCTTCCACCTATTCAGGTAGCAGCTTTGATAATGTATGAAGTTGTTTGAGTCTATAGTTTTGAAGTAGGTTTTGGTTTTGATTGAGTTCTCTACTATCTCTACCTCAATATCTAAAAAATGTATTGATCTAGTACTATGTTCATGAGTGAAAGTTAGGCCTACATCATTAGTATTCATGTCTTCAAGGAATAGTTCTAAAATTTCATAGTCACTCCATATTAGGAACTACAGTTAAAAATCACCCAGATCTTATCTTTAAAAAAGCTAAAAATCTCAAAAGCTATTTGTCACCAAGTGAATTCAGAATAAAAAACGATTATTCAAAAGATATGAATCTAAAGAAAGAACAAATTTTTGGATTCTATCCATGCCACAAGTGTAAATCCTGTAAATACAGTAGTAAAATCAAAAAGATAACATTTATTAACCAACAGGCCACATTCACAATTAAGGATACTATAATATGCAATGATTCAAATATAATTTACTGCATAAGATGCTTGTGTAATTTATTTTATATAGGTCAAACCAGTCGCACATTCAAAGATAGGATGAGAGAACATATCTGGAATATAGAACATAAAACCACAAAAACCATACTTTATAAACATTTCACTGAAATACATCATGGAGACCTTAAATGTTTTCAATGTTGGGGAATGAAAAAAATTAGACCTAACAATAGAGGGGGAAATATAGAAAAGGTACTCCTAAAAAAAGAAGCAGAACTCATATTCGAATATAAAACAGTACACCCATTGGGACTTAATAGTTCATTTGACCTCAATTATATCTTATAACCAGTTACTAGATTAAACAAAATAGTTAAACATACACTTTAACTACATCTGTTATATAAAATACTATTTTGATAACAATCGAATTCATATATCATCGAAATAAACATAAACGAGACCGTACAATAGCTTCCTTTTAAGCTATATATACACATCACATTATTATTTTATATTATATCTCCCCCTCACTCTCTAGTATATAGGTAGTTGGTTTTTTATACACTTGAGCGCTTACCACAACGAGAGAACAACCTGATATTACAACTTTGCAAGATTATTATAATAAAATTAAAAAAACTGTTGGAGCAATGTATATCCATATATATAAATCATTTTTAGGTAAAACCAAAATTGTAATAAAATTCTTCTAGTGCAATTCTGAGATATAGGCAACTATAACTTCATGCTTATTTTCATATTCTCACATATAGTTTACATGACATTGAACATGAAACAATGGATTGTTTTTTGAATTTAAACATCAATTTAATATAACATGTTTTATTTATGTATTTAACTTTAATGGCATTCACTCCAAAAATACCCAATGGGTTAAATTAGATGGAATATTGTTTTCAAAACACTTATCTAATGCACCTCATTTATCTATGTACTTAACCTCAAGACATTTACCTTAAAAACATTGAATGGTTAATTTAGACTATCCTCTGACAACACCTGTCATTAATTACACACTCCCTATAAAAAGGCAGTAACTTTATGTAGTAAGCATCTTGATAAAGGCAGCTAACACTGCCGAAACGCGTAGATTTGCTTACTCCTGTCATTTGAGAATTTATTATTGATAGTGTTACAACCCACAGGTTCATCTCTATCTCTATGATAAATATAGAGAGAAGACATATGAATAATTCCTGTGTGTAACCAACTATCCACTAAGGCTATTGAACTGCTGAATTGTTCTATTGGCACAAAAAACAGGTTCATTTCTATCTCCTTGATTCAACACTGAGATCGATGTATGAATAATTCCTGTGTGCCCCTTTGTTTCTTTTTTGCTCCCACCATAGCCCTATTAAACACAAAAAGTGGGGATAACAACTAAGTGCTTAGGAGCTTCTTCAAAAAGACAAGTTTCACGTTCCAGAACGGATATAAAACAAGACGGATTAACATTTCATAGGATTCAGAGCTGCTGATAAAACAAACCTGCTAAAAAATCTGGACAGATTATTGGACACTGGACATTCGCAAGTATTGCTACTAACTATCACATAATCAACTACACTTTGATATAACTATAAAATTGGATACATTTTTTCAAATTCGCTGTGTCTAAACATACTACAGAGATTGGAGGAAATATAATAGTCAGGTGACGTGACGTCACACCTCACGATCCATCACTCACAGTTACTCCTAACGGCTGAACAGATCAGACGCCTCCACCTAATACTGTGACCAAACATCTCATTGTTTAATCAAAATACTGGTAACATTTAGCCGAGTTAAGTTTACTGTGCTAAGAGCCTTTTACCTTTATGAAGTTTGTTCATATATATTTTTACGGTACAATCAGGGAATTTTTATAAATTTTATATCGGACGTTTTTTCCTGTTTTTTAATATGATCAGTATGTTTTACTGTTTTTGATGCCGGCATCTTATGTAATTGTGTATATACTAACATATTTTGTATGTGTTAACAAGTTATTCATCTAAATTGTTATATAAATTCTTTTTTAGTATCATTGGGTCCTCTTGTTATTTCATTTTATCTATATAATAATCTGGTTGGCTCTAGATGGCATAACCTCATTTCCTTCTGTCTGAGAATCATCTATTGCTATATTTTTTTTTTTTTTTTTTTTTTTTTTTTATTGAGGTTCAGAATGAGGCATACATATAATGTAATAAACAAAACATCACAGTAAAAAAATAACAGGTGGATTATGACATCTGTTTGAGATGAGAAGAACACAGTGCGTACCTGAAACAATAATGCAGACTGGTATTGTGAATGTACAATGCCTAATAAACTGTAGGCTCCCTAGAAAGTAACAAAGGCCGCTCTTGGGCCACAGCCAGCAGTGTATGGTCATATATAGGGGGCTATTTCAAGTATAAAAGACCACTTTTGGATCTTCAGATGAGAACCTCTTTTTTTTTTTTTTTTTTAGTAGAATACGATAACAATTAACTGAAAAAAGGACACAATAAACTTGGTGTTAACCCTTATTGTATAAACAAACTGGTTGGTTAATGCAAAGATACTTGTTATAGACAAGGGATATAATTATGGTCCTGGAGATCCCAGATTTGACACTGGAGAATAAGGAGCATTTAAATTCCAAGCATATGGGCTTCACATGTTAAATGGGAATTTGAATTTACTTAAAATTTCTGAAGGACTGAGTAACTACTAGTCCATAAAGCATGTTAGCGAATGTACTAACTATTCCTGAGAAATTAACCCGCTGACCCTGGACTCTATGAGAAGGGCACCAGTATTTTAGTGTACTCCCCTAAGTATATCTGACAATATATAGTTGACTGAACCTCCTTCATTAACTGTAATGGTCAAAAACTTTAAAAGTTAAGATATACATATTACTCAGATCTGTTATAGGTGGTGCAAACCTCATATAGCTCAAAGGAGTGTAATATTTGAAGGACCAGCCTTCACTGAAATGTAACATTATTATGAGATAACAGTTATAATAGACCATATAAAAAGCTAGAACTTCAGAGTACAAATCTCAATATATGCGATGTCAGAGCATATTGAATATAGAGCTGCAATAGATTCATATGTAATGGTGATTAGCAAATCAGTCTACCAGATATACAAACAGCTATGCAAAGATATAACAGGTAAATGGAATATAAATACCCGGGAGAGGTACATTATGTGCAATACTGAGTATAAACATAGTGTTCATAGCTAAAGTTTCAGAGGCTCTCAAATGCATGTGGTAGGAGCAGTAATTATAAAACCTAGAGCTTCAGAGTACAAATCTCAAAATATGCAATTTCAGGACATAGAGAGTTTAACACTACAATAGGTTCATATGTAATGGCGATTAACAAGTCAGTCCACCGGATACACAAACAGTTATATAGCGATGCAACTGGTTAATGTAATATAAATGTCCAGGAGAGATACAGCGTGTGCTGTGTTGAGTATAAACATAGTGTTCATAGGAAAAGTTGCAGAGGTTTTTATGTGCATATGACAGGAGCGGTAAGTATGATTTGGAATGGCGATATATTTAAAAGTCACCTTATCGCTAAAGGAGAAGCAGTGTCCTCATTGCGCCAAGTCGTCGGCAGCCACCTTCCAAGGCTAAGAAATGTGAAAAGTGCCCCTCCAGTACTCCCACAGAACGGAGGTCCCGGGTCCCAGGAAAGGCGTGGTTGCAAGTATGGCCATAATATCACAGGTCCATGCGAAGCCGTATCACCCAGGAGCTCACCTTGACTCATTACCTCTTGACTAGAAGGTGCTAAATGCCGGGCAGGGGACACAACGGCGCGGTATAACTCATGTCCTGAGAGTGAGTGGCGAGAGTTCTCAGCTGTCCGCAGCTCCTGCTGTACTTCAGACCGGAACTTTTGCAGCTTGCTAGCGTGAGGTAAACTAGTAAGGGTCTGTGAAATAAGCGCTGCTTCTAAGCCCGTCTTTACATCAGAGCATTCTGCTGCTCTCATAGTCTCCGGCTCCCCATCTGTCACTGAAGTGCCAAGGGTAGGGCGTAGGCGCCGGGGCCCCAATGCGCCCACACCCCCCCCCCTCTGCTGTGTGGATCACGGGTCGGGAGTCCTTGTGGGCCAATTCATTATTAATACAGTCGAATGCCATAGCAAGCTCAGCTTCTAATGTAGCATGATGATTTCTAAGTAAGATGCACAGCTCCTCCATAAAACTCGGCGGGAACTCCATAGTGAATAAGTTGTGGTTTACAACAAATAAAGATACAGCAAGCAATGTAGCTCTAGGTATATATTGTGTCTTGCGAGAAAAGAAATATGCAGTGTCTTGCGGTGCTCACTGCTTCATAACGACAGAGGCACATCAGTGCCCTGCCGGGGGGTTAGAATAATGATAGGCCGCAACTTCTAATTCACTCCGGTTCGGTAAATACTGTTGCTGTTCCAAAGATATTTACATATCCTGAGAGAACTGGCTTTACTGTATGTCCTCATCTCAAACTATATGTAGGATGGTATATTGGGAAGGAGATTTCCCATAGATTCCTTTGTAGAGATGAAGGAGCTGATGATTAAGCGACCTGTCATGGCCGCCACCCGGAAGTTCCCCCTATTGCTATATTTTTAAGTGCTATAATATGCTCTTTAAAATCTATAGACATATCAGTGCAAGTGGGACACATTCTAAGAGGGGGTTCCACAATGGCTTCTAAACACATTGAACAAGGAGTTTCCTTGATGTCAGACATGTTAAACAGGCTAGTAATGAAACAAGCAAGCTTGGAAAACACTTTTATTCAAAGTAAATAATACTTAGAAAAAAACGGTACTGTGCCTTTAAGAGAAAAAAAGATGCACAAACTCTGTAAAACAGTGTAAAAAAAGCAGTAAACTTTTCGAAATTTTTACAGTGGAGTCATAAAGCCTTAGTAATATTGCACCACCAGACAAATAAACGATTAAACCCTTAATGTAAAAACCGGATTGACAAAACGTCAAAAACCGGTATAAAAACGTTCAGCACCTTGCCACAGCTCTGCTGTGGTGCCTACCTGCCCTTAGGGATAAACTTGTGGGGAAAAACCTTCCTTTAGGTCTTCAAATACAGCAGGACCCTCTGGAGAAGCAGCTGGATGTCTTGAGTGTAAAAGAAACTGTGCAACTGAGGCGCGAAAATAGGCCCCTCCCACCTCACTCGATGTTAGTGGGGCCTAAAAGAAACACACCAAAGTGTTTCTAAACTAGCCACGTGGGTTAATAACCCTTAAATAAGCCATAATGACCCTTCAAAGTTCCTCAAAAACGTTAATGTTTTAATAAAAAAGCGTTTTTTTCTATAAGTGTCACCAGTAACAACTGAGCCCTTTATGCAAGCTGGGATTCTATACTAAATGTCTGAATACAGCTTACCCTTCCCTCATGGGGATACTGTCAGCCTTTTCTAGAATTATCACAGTCTGTCTAGAAAAAATTTGACTGAACATACCTCAATGCAGCTTAGCATGCAAACCGTTCCCCCAACTGAAGTTTTCCTGTACTCCTCAGCCTCTGTGGGAACAGCAGTGGATCTTAGTTACAAAGTGCTAAAATCATCATCCTCCTTGCAGAAATCTTCATCCCTTTTCTGCCAGAGAGTAAATAGTACACACCTGTACCATTTAAAACAACAAACTTTTGCTTGAGAAAATAAAAACTAACATTTTTGTCACCACCCTCACTTTACCCTTCCTAGTACTTAGAGTAGGCAAAGAGAATGACGGGGGTGGAGCTAAGGGAGGAGCTATATAGACAGCTCTGCTGTGGGTGCTCTTTTTGCCACTTCCTGTTAGGAAGGAGAATATCCCACAAGTATGGATGAATCCGTGGACTCAATACATCTTGCAAGAGAAACAAATGAACTGCAAGAGTGAAAACAAACAACAACAAACAAACCTTAATTCTCACAGTCTGAAAGCTTAATTAGCACACTATAGACTGAACACAAGATGAACAGTCTCACAATCAGCAGCTGGAATATACAAGGACTCGCATCCTCCACCTTTGGAGACAAAATCAGAGATCCTGATTTTCAACAAAATATAAGAAACCATGATATTATCTTGTTACAGGAGACATGGCAAGATAGAAGCACAGCATCATCTTGCCCTATGAACTATAAAGAGTTAATAATCCCTGCAACAAAAAAGAAGAAAGGAGGGAGACTCTCAGGGGGGTTATTAGTGTGGTACAAAGAGAGTCTCAAGCCATTTATCACCCCAGTTAAGAGAGGTGCAACACATCTGTGGATACAAATATCAAAGAACCTTGTACTAACATCTCACAATCTCTATCTCTGTGTCATATACATTCCACCACTGGAATCACCATATTATGACCCAGAATAATTCAATACACTGCAGGGGGAGATCTCAAACTTTCAAACAAAAGGACAAATTATGCTAATTGGAGATATGAATGCTCGCACAAGCAATGCAAGGGACTGTACCTCCAGCCAAAGAAATACACATATATTTGGAAAGAGTATGAATTTTGACACCCTGATGGACACTCAGAGAAACAGCTATGATAAAATAATAAACACACATGGGAAAAAACTCCTTGATGTTTGTAAAAGATTAGGTCTGTACATTGTAAATGGAAGGGTAAATTATACAAACCATCTTGGATTGGAATATGCCCAGTGGCTTTTGAGGTGATTTTTTTCCACAAGCTCCAGAAGGAATTATCTGTTGATTCTTGAATTTGGGAAAGTGTTTTATTTAGGTGGTTCATTTTCTTGTGTTTGAGGGTAGTTTTGTATTCTCCATAGAGCAGCAAACAAATCCCTTAAACTGTCAGACAAAAGACACAGGAAGAATATAAATAAAAATAAATTGGTTTGATAAAGAATGTGCAGCCTTAAGACTTGAGGTGAGAAAATTATCAAACCTTAAACACAGAGAACCACTGCAAGAGGATTTGAGGTGCACATATAACAGAAAACTAAAAAAAAGAGTACAAAACTACCCTCAAACACAAGAAATTAAACCACCTAAATAAAACACTTTCCCAAATTCAAGAATCAACAGATAATTCCTTCTGAAGCTTGTGGAAAAAATTCAACTCAAAAGCCACTGGGCATATTCCAATCCAAGATGGTGACATACAGACACATTATTTTCAAACATTATACAAAGAACTAGAACCTAATAAGCTCAGTATGTCACAAAATGAAACTTGTGAAACACTGTTAAATTTAGAAAATGTAATAAAGAACTATCAAACTCCTCTAGACTTCCGATTCACACTACGGGAAGTTGCAGAAGGCATAAGGTCATTAAAACCAAGAAAAGCTTGTAGATCTGACCAAATACTAAATGAGATGCTGATTCACAGCAGCCCACAGCTCCAAAAGGCTCTCACAAAACTGTTTAATATCATCTTACAATCAGGACATTTCCCAGAAACATGGACAGAAGGTCTGATTGCCACAATCCACAAACATGGGGATCTAACTGACCCAAATAACTACAGGGGAGTCTGTGTAAACAGCAATGTGAGCAAACTCTTCTGCACAACCCTGAACCAGAGAATATTACAATTCCTAATAGACAGCAGAACCCTGCACATGAGTCAGATAGATTTCCTCCCTAAACAAAGAAACACAGACCACTTCTTCACATTACAAGCTATCACTAACAAGTATGAAAAGCTCACCATCAGGGAAGGTGTTTGCATGTTTTGTGGATTTAAAAAAAGCATTTGACTCAATCTGGCACCCTGGCCTATACATGAAACTGCTGCAAAGTGGAACTGGTGGGAAGACATATGACACTGCATTTTCCGCTCCCACCTCGTTATTTTTGCCTCACCACCTTTTAGGTGGTGGGCAAGATACAAAATAATAGGAAAGTCAATGTAGACACCAGTCTAGACATATATAAAAGGCAGTTATATCAGCATTGTACTTACATTGTTGATTTCAGCAGCTATGGAGACACTTCTGTATTTGTTTCTTCTCCGTGTGATGCAAATCCGGTCTAGAAGACAGAATACTGGAAATGTCACTAATCGATTGGTTAGAAGGAGACTTCGTGTCCCCCGTGTATTCCTTCCACGGGTTGGTTTGCACAGCCTTTCTGACCGAGAGATCATACAAAGATTCCGGCTTGATCGTGAATCCATATTACACCTGTATCGAGAGATCGAAGATTATTTGGTGCCGATGATGGCTCGTTCACGAGCTATTCCGGGACTATTGAAACTATTAGCTGCATTGCATTTTATGGCAACAGGCTCCTTTCAGGCGGTTTTATAGCGTCATTATTGGAATGAGTCAATCAGCTTTTTCACGTCACTTCTCAAAAGTTATAGAGGCTATGATGGTTATTTTTCCTTGATATGTTTGTTTGCCATCTACCCCAGAAGAATGGCAATCTATAAAGTCAAATTTCTATAGGATGGCTGGGATGCCCAATGTCCTAGGGGCCATAGACTGTACCCATGTTGCAGTAAGACCACTTCAAGCTTGTGAGGAGATCTATAGGAATAGAAAGCATTTCCATTCCTTGAATGTTCAGATGGTCTGTTCAAACTACCCAGGCTCATGTCATGATTCTTGCATCTTAAGGCAGACTGGCTTATACCGGACGTTCGAGGATGGAGATATGCCCGAAGGATGGCTTCTAGATAAGCATAACCGGCGTCTAATTTGTATTTTTTAATTTCCATGTACATAAATTGCGCCAAATGTGTCTACTGTAATTAAACTGTAATGTGTTGTATATTTTTAATTTGGCCATACAATTCTACTGACATTTAAGTACATTAGCTTAGTCGCAGCGAGTGTGGCGTCAAATTTATCAATAATCCGCCACTGCTCGCGGCGGGCTAGACGTGTCTATTTCTGGGTGGATTTTTATTACATAGTGACAGCGGACACCATTTCGCCCGTGGCGAGTAACAGTGAGTTTATCCACGTCTACAATTTTGGATTAATTGACGGCTTAGTACATGGAGCCCCATGAGAGAGTGTCACCAAACACCTTACAAACAGCTCTGAAGGAGAGGTACACTGGGCACTGGGAGGAACAGACAGGACAACAGAACAAGCTGGAGTGTTACAGGTCTCTAAAAAGAGAGTACAAACTAGCTGAGTATCTCACAAGTGTCACCAACAAAAAAGCACAGACAGATACTCACTAAATACAGAATCTCTGACCACCAGCTGGAAATAGAGACTGGCAGATATCAAACAAAATGGAGACCCAGGGCAGCCAAACAATGTGTACAGTGTAATATCGGGGACATAGAGACTGAAGTGCACTTCCTCTTGTACTGTACGAGATACAAACTCTTAAGGGATAAATACTTCCCAAAAATAATGAAAGAAATAACAGTCTTCCAACAGATGTCTGAACAAGAAAGACTATGTGTACTCTTAGGAGAAAAAAACAAAGCTACAAGGATAGTAGCAAAATATGTAGCAGACTGTCACATGACCAGAACCCCCAATCAGATTAAATTAACTGTTACCATATTTACCCACTATACTCCTACTTTATTGTTATTGATCTGTTTTATTGTAACATATTACTTTGGCAACACATGTAATAATGTCATGCTAATAAAGTATTCTTGACTTGACTTGACACCCAGCGTAAGGATCGTTTAGCAAGGATCGTATGCATTATCTAGCAGTGTAATCTACTCCTGTCACACCCTCTGCAGAAACACAGTCAAACTCATGTGTAATCAGAGGGTGTGACAGGAGTAGATTACACTACTAGATAAGGCAAACGATCCTAAACAATCCTTGCGCTGGGTGTCAGACCTTAGTGATTTACATTCAGGAGAAGTCATGAAAAGCAGAAATCTTTTGCACAAATTATATGCAGCGTGCTGTGAGAGCTTCCTTCTCCCTCTCCCCTTCCCAGAACATGTCAGTAGTTGACAATGATAGCACACAGAAAACGACTCTTGTGGGCAGAGTTGAAGAAAAAAACAACAACTGTGTGTGTGTGTGTGGGGGGGGGGGGTTAAAAACATAAGCACCATAAGCCTTTTTTTAAAAAAAAAAATCTTGCTGCATAATATGTTTTATATACATAGACTTGGAAATTAAATATATTTATACCCTTACTGAGAAATAACTGTTTTCAGACACTGCAGCTCACCCGCTGCAGACAGAGATGTACTGTATATGTATAGACAATATGGTGTGTGTGTCACATGACTTCATCATGACCATGTGACTACTGTGCCCCTGTAATGCACGCTACAATATGGCAGCTTACATAGGAAGTGAAGCACTGGATCAACACTGTATTTCAAAACAATCTCATTCAAAAGTTTGGGCTAAGAGGAACAGATAAAATAGACAGCAGTGATTACTTTATTTTTATTAATAAGAAAAAGTAGGTTTCAGCAATATTCATCAGGTGTTTAATGTCCCTTTAAGTTCGCAAGTTGCATTCTGTTCTCTATTGAGCATAGGCAAGAAGAGACTTCCTGTCACTGTTCAGTGAATGTTATAGGAAGTTGGCTCAAGTTGCTCTAGAAGATTTGACATCAAGCTATATATGCCTTGTGGGACTGTGACAGGAAGTAATGCACACTTCATAAATAAAGTTAAAATAAATAAATAAAAAGTTAAAACCCTTTTAATATAATGAATAATACACATTGCACTGATTTCAATTAGGTATAACACTCTGCTTAATGCTTAATACTTTTTTAATACAACAATGAAACTGATTTATATCCCTAAGGAGACATATCGACCGGCAAGCATTAATTCTGTTATATAGCAGGAAATTAACAGTTGCGTTAATCATGGACATTTGCATCTGGCTGATTTATTTCTCCCTTAAAAGGGACAGCAAACACCTTGAGATTTTAATATAAAATACTTAATTATGCATAATAAAAAACTCAGTAATATAGTTTAATTGTTTCTTTTCTCTCTTTTCGTGTAATATAGCTCTGTAAATTATGCTCATTCAAGGAAGTGGAAGTGCACACTGCAGACTTTTGAAGGCTAACCCTGCTATATTTTAAGCATTTCCATATTCAGTTTATGGTAATGACTATGCTTGTCTTCTGAAAAAGCAAATCCGAGTAGCTCCTTCGAATAAGGCAAGTGGTGGGTGGAGTCTGGCTATTGAAAAATAATGAATACACAGTTGTTAATTTGTTTTAAAAATGTTTAGACTTGGCTAATAGTTTATTCTATAGCAAATCAACAGAAATGTCTTGTTTAGTGTATCTTTAAGAAGCACTGTGTTTACTCAGTACTTTTTACCACTGTGATTACCTTGTATCTAAGCCTCTGCAGACTGCCCCCTTGTTCTTAGTTATTTTGACAGACTTGCATTTTAGCCAATCAGTGCTTACTCATCAATAAATTCTCGGGAGTGAGCACAATATTATCTATATAGCACACCTGAACTAGCTCTGTCTAGCTGTGAAAAGCTAATAAAATGCACTGGGTTAAGAGACGGTCTTCAGGGGCTTAGAGATTAGCATATGAGCATACCTAGGTTTAGCTTTCAGCAAAGAATACCAAGAGAACAAGGAAAATTTGATGATAAAAGTAAATTGGAAATCGCATACCCTATATTATTCATTAAATTTTAATTTTGACTAGACTGTCCCATTAACTTTGAGATTTAACCTGCAGTTCCTGGATAGTAGGGTCAACCACTGTTTGATTTAAGATCATAGCCTTAATAAATATTTGATTAAAGGGATACTAAACCCAAATTTCATTTCATGATTCAGATAGAGCATGCAATTTTAAGCAACTTTCTAATTTACTCATATGATCAATTGTTCTTCGTTCTCTTGCTATCTTTATTTGAAAAAGAAGGCATCTAAGCTAAGGAGCCAGACAATTTTTGGTTGAGTACCCTGGAAAGCACTTGTTTATTGGTGCTGTCCAATCAGCAAGCACAATCCAGGTTGTGAACCAAAAATGGTCTGGCTTCTAAAGTTAGATTCTTGCTTTTCAAATAAAGATAGCAAGAGAATGAAGAAAAGATAATAGGAGTAAATTAGAAAGTTGCTTAAAATTGCATGCTCTATCTGAATCATGAAAGAAAAAATGTGGGTTCAGTGTCCCTTTAAAGAAATATTAAAGTGAAGGTAAACTTTTGTGAATGAAAGCCCGTTTTTTAAAAATACTATTAAAAACAGGGGCACTTTCATTCATCAAAGTTTACAAAGCAGCCATTTTGTTAAAAAAATTACCTTTTTTTTCTTTTCACAGCTCGAGCAGCTTCTCCCACATAGACATTCTCTATTCACACGTCAGAAATGACTAATCCTGCTTCCTCCAATCACAGCATGGCCTCAGGCAATGACTACCCTGGGGGGAAAGCTATCATTGGAGGAAGCAGGATTAGTCATTGCTGACGTGTGAATAGAGGATCTCTAGGTGGGGGAAGTTGCTGTAGCTGTGAAAAGAAAAAAAGGTAATTTTTTTTAACAAAACGGCTGCTTTGTAAACTTTGATGAATGAAAGTGCCCCTGTTTTTAATAGTATTTTAAAAAAACGGCTTTCATTCACCGAAGTTTACCTTCACTATAAGTTTAAAATTTTATTTTGGAATGTTTTTCACTGTTTATGTTGCCTGCTTTTCATGTAATTTAAATCTGAACAAGGTTGTTTATTCACTTGCCCAGCCGTAAGTCAATTGCATGTGCAGGAGCTCACTTATGTATGTTCATAATTGGGCACAGCAAAGAGCTTAGATTTACAACACTAAAGATGGTATTTGAGGGGTGTGTCACTGGACTGCAATAAAATTAAAATGACAGTTTTAAGTACTTGTAAAGCACACAATTTATTTGCAGATCTCTTGCAATCCAGTGATTAATTTTTGACGACTATGAATGAAAAATGACTTTCTGCAACTATGATTGTTACAAGGATTTCATGTAAAATGTATAAATTAATTTAAAAAAAACATCATATATTACAACTTATATTTCAATGTGAAACCCCCTCAATATGTAACAGAAAATGTAAAAAAAAAAAAAAAAAAAAATCCTTTACGGCAACTGGAGGAGTTTTATTTTCATAAGGTCTTACAGATAGATCATGGTTATTATTATTTGTAGAGTGCCAACAGGTTCTGCAGCGCTATAACCATAGGCATAATATACAAAGATAGCATTATGCACCAGATAAGTAGGTAGAGGGCCCTGCCAATAGTTCCCAACTGTTACAGATCACCTTTAAGAAGGTGCTCTATAGAACAGCTGGACTTGTAAGCTTACATGCTAAGGGAGTTCAAGGGATTGGCAAAAGAAGAAGAGGAACTGAGGTAAGAAAGGATAGCGTACACTGTACATGTCCCTGAACAGTAGAGTCTTTAAAGAATGACACTTTGAAAACTAGTTTTGTGGAACAAGGCAGAGAGCTCTACAGGATTGAGGCCAGTCCTGTAAACAAGAATGTGAGGAAGTAAAATGAGAGGAGGAGAGAAGGTGGTCAAGGGCAGAGGAAAGGTGATTGGGGGAGACTATCTGGAAACGCGTCAGGTGTCTGTGATTATCTTCCCTATACCAGTTTAGCACCTGCTGAATAAACCATCTGAATTCAAGCTTTAGGCTCCTGTTCTGCTTCCCTTCCTTTTGGATACTATAGCAGAGATATAAAGGGCCTTGTATGTTAGGGTCAGGATTTTGTGTTTTTTCTGGAGGCTAGAGGAAACCAGTGATGGGACTGGAAGAGAGATAAAGCAGATGAACGGCAACAGCCTAGCAGAGGTAATTATTATGGATTGTAAAGGAGACAGATGACAGCTAGGGAGACCATGAAGGATGGGGTTGCAATAGTCAAGGTGGGAAATGATTAGAGAGTGAATCAAAATCGGAGTCTTGTGTGAGAAAGTGGCTAATTTTGCAGATATTTTTAAGATGGAAATTGGCCAAGGAATGGATGTGGGGAGTGAATAAGAGATCAGAGTAAAGTGCGTCTCCAAGACAACAGGCTTGAGGGGTTGGGATGATGATATTATTATCAGCAGTTATAGAGAGTTGGAGGGTAGAGGTCTTCGAAGAAAGGGGGAAAATAGTAGTGTTAGAACGATTCAACTTGAGCTATTGGGAGGACATCCAGAATTAAATATTTGAAAGACAGCTAGTGACATGTGTTAGCAAAGATGTTGAAAAGATCTTTTTCAGAGATGTAGATTTAGGCATCATCAGTCCACAAATGATACTGAAACCTGTGGGATTTTATTAAGAAACTTAAAGGGACAAACTAGTACAAAAAACCTTTCATGATTCATATAGAGAATGTAATTTTAAACAATTTTCCAATTTACTTTTATCACCAATTTTGCTTTGTTCTCTTGGTATTCTTAGTTGAAAGCTAATCTTAGGAGGTTCATATGCTAATTTCTAAGCCCTTGAAGGCCGCCTCTTCTCTCAGGCCATTTTGACAGTTTTTAACCACTAGAGGGTGTTAGTTCATGTGTGTCATATAGATAATACTGTGCTCATGCACGTGGAGTTCCAGTGAGCAAGCTCTGATTGGCTAAAATGTATGTCTGTCAAAAGAACTGAAATAAGGGGGCAGTTTGCAGAGTCTTAGATACAGGGTAATCACAGAGGTAAAAAGTGTATTTATATAACTGTGTTGGTTATGCAAACCTAGGAATTATCTATCTTTTTAAACAATAAAAATGTTGGTGTAGACTGTCCCTTTAAGGATCATAAAGATCATCAGTAAATTTAATAAAGAAGGGGGCCTTGTAGAACAACAACAGAACAACAACAAGAAAGTGGTAAAGGGGCAGGGAATGTGCCAGAGAATGATCTAACTAAATACATTATAGAAGGATCTCTAATAAAATTATATCATACAGAGAAATTCAAACTTCTCAGGAAAAAATAAATCTTAACATTTTCCATGACACGTAGGTCTTAGATGTTTCCAGTGAATACATTTGCAGTACACAAAATGAAATAGTAGAGGATTATTACCTATGTCACATAGATTATTTAAACAATGTCAACCAGATGCCTTGTTTTGTGTACAATTATACAATATAATGGCACATTTTAACTTTATCAGTAGTTATTAACACTTACCTGATGTATTTATTGATCACACAAAGAACTACACATTAACTTATGTTTGTAGAATGTTATATAAATACACATACATATATATGTATGTGTATTTATATAACATTATATATATATATAATATACACATTTGAAGTCTTCTCCACAGAAAGATTTGCCAGATTAGAGGCAGTGTAATACTTTTGATTATTATAACATTTTTTGTTATTTATAAAAACATAATTTATGTAAGAACTTACCTGATAAATTCATTTCTTTCATATTGGCAAGAGTCTATGAGCTAGTGATGTATGGGATATACAATCCTACCAGGAGGGGCAAAGTTTCCCAAACCTCAAAATGCCTATAAATACACTCCTCACCACACCCACAATTCAGTTTAACGAATAGCCAAGAAGTGGGGTGATAAAGAAAAGAGTAAAAAGCATCAACAAAGGAATTTGGAAATAATTGTGCTTTATACAAAAAAAAACATAACCACCATAAAAAGGGTGGGCCTCATGGACTCTTTCCCAATATGAAAAAAATGAATTTACATAAATTATGTTTTCTTTCATGTAATTGAGCTAGTGACGTATGGGATAGCAATAGCCAAGATGTGGAACGCCACGCAAGAGTCACTAGAGAGGGAGGGATAAAAAATAAAAACAGCCATTTCCGATGAAAAAAATTAATCCACAACCCAAATCATAAGTTTAGTCTTATAAATGAAAAGAAAAAACTTAAATTAGAAGCAGAAGAATCAAACTGAAACAGCTGCCTGAAGAACTTTTCTACCAAAGACTGCTTCCGAAGAAGCAAATACATCAAAATGGTGGAATTTAGTAAAAATATGCAAAGAAGACCAAGTTGCTGCTTTGCAAATCTGATCAACTGAAGCTTCATTCTTAAAAGCCCAAGAAGTGGAAAATGATCTAGTAGAATGAGCTGTAATTCTCTAAGGCGCGGGTCTTACCCAACTCCAAATAAGCTTGATGAATCAAAAGCTTTAACCATGATGACAAAGAAACGGCAGAAGCCTTCTGACCTTTCTTGGAACCAGAAAACAGAATTTATGCTTACCTGATAAATTACTTTCTCCAACGGTGTGTCCGGTCCACGGCGTCATCCTTACTTGTGGGATATTCTCTTCCCCAACAGGAAATGGCAAAGAGTCCCAGCAAAGCTGGT